>NW_011499973.1:15067-38943 GCF_000495115.2 Populus euphratica | reverse complement strand
TAATTTGTACAATTAACCTCCCTGTGGTTCGACCCCGGTCTTGCTGGGTTATTTATTACTTCGACACTCCTGCATTTGGGAGAAGACATCAATCTTTTCATCGTGTCAACAATGAACATAGGCATAATGCCATCACTTATTTCTCACCATGCCTCTATCAAAATATAAAGCTACTAATGATCTTCACATTCGTTTCTAGTAGGACTTTAGGTATGGGGAAGCCTTATGCTAGCTCATGCATTACAATAAACATGAAAGCCTAATAAGGCATATAGATACACTTTGTTAATTACTACAAGTGATGGGCTATAATGTTTGACTTTGTGGCCACTTGAATTGAAAACTATCGGGGTTTGTTGTTCATAGATGCTCCTAAATCTTTAAAGAGTAGCCAGTTAATACCGTGTTTTAGACTAACCATAGTTAACTACAAAGAGAGATGATAAAAGAACTTGAAATAATTAGAGGTTTGTTGTCTAATGATTGGTGATTTTAAGGTGGATCAACACACACACACACTGGGAATTTAACCACGCATATGTATGCTTCTTTTTTTTATATATTTTTTCCAACTCTCTACACTATATATCCTTGTTAATGAATATATTGATTTTTGAATTGTAGGATATATAGCATCTAAAAAACTACAAGTGGCAATAAATTTGACCTAGGATGACAATATGATATAGATGTTGATAAGAATTGAAGAAGAGTTCAATGCAAGTATTGAATTTTCAGTAAAGATGTTTACCATTTTAAGTATCATTTGGCTTGCACTTGGAAAGATGTTTAGTTATGCTAGCAAGTACTAGAAGATGTAAAAAAGATGATTTGAATGTTTTATTGAAAAATCAAGAAGCAACTGAGAAGAAAAGAAAGGTTTTCCAATATATTGAAAAAGATAAAGATAATGATTTTTCTACATTACTGCAATTTTATTTAATCGTGTGAAAACTCTAAATTTATTAAGGCACTTGAATTGATTGCAAAGTATGGTCTAGGTTTTAATCCTCTATCTTACCATGATATTAAAGAGAAGTATTTGAAGCATGAAATAGATCACATGATGAACTTGCTTGAGGAGTACAAGCTATAATATATAAAAAAAATAGGTTACTTAATAATATCTGATGAATAGACTGATAAGAAAAGACGTGTTATTTGTAACTTTTTAGTTAATAGTCCTAAAAGGATAATTTTTTTTTAATCATTAATAGATACCTCTAATATATCTAAGACTGCTGATAAGATATTTAAGATGTTGGATGCTATTATGAAGAGAAAAATATGGTGCAAGTAATCACTAATAATGCTACAAATTATAAAGTAGCAGGGCAATTGTTGATGGGAAAAGAAAAAAGATTATTTTGGACACCATGTGCTGCCCATTATATTGACTTGATATTTGAAAATTTTGAAAAGAAACTAGAGGTCTATCAAGTAACTATTGCTAATGGAAAAAGAATCAAATCATACATATATTCAAAAACTATTTTCATTTCCATGTTAAGACACTTTACAAAAGAAAAGGATTTGATTAGGTCTGTTACCACTAGATTTGCTACTGCATACTTGACTCTTAGATGTTTGAGTGATTGTAAGATATAGTTGATGTAATTTTTACTTATATCCAGTGGAGTTGATGTAGGTTTTCAAAAACAGAAGAAGGGAAGCGAATTCAAAGTTGTGTTTTGGACAAAAAAAATTGGCATGATGTCACTATATATATTAAGACAACATATTCTTTTATGAAAGTTCTTCGATTAGTTGATTCATATGAGAAACCAACTATAAGTTATATATATGAAGTAATGGATGAAGTAAAAGAAAAGACATAAGTGAATTTTGGTTCTCTGAAAAAAGGTACTGATTATCTATATTACTAATTATTTATTTACTACTATCAATTGATACATAATATTTATTTTATTTTTATATTATTTAATTTAATTTTGATGATAATTTTATTTTTATTTTGTAGTTATATAACTATATGGAATATTAGTGATGCAAGATGAGAATTTCAACCTCATAGACCTTTACATGTAACAACTTATTATTTGAATTCTAATTATCATTATAATCCTATTTTTAAAGTTAATGCCAACATTAAAATTGGATTATATCAATGTTTAGAAAAAATGATGTCTGATGCAAGTAAAAGGTGTAAAATTGACTTAAACTTGATTCATTCAAAAATACAAAGGGGTTGTTTAGTATTGAGGCTGCCCAGATATCAATGGATAAAAAGGCTCCAACTAAATGGTGTATTCTTATGGGGATGAATGTCCAGAGCTATAAAAATTTACAATTTAAATTATAAACTTAACTTGTAGTTCATCTAAATATGAGCGAAATTGGAGTGCATTTAAGATGATATGTTTTTTTTCTAATGTTAATGTTTTTATATTTGATAAGAATCTTATATGTTATCAATTTAAATTGCTTACATAAGTTCATAAGAAACGAAGAAATCGTCTGCACCAGGAAAAAATGTATGACTTGGTATTTGTAATGTGCAATCTAAAATTGAATGATAACCAAGTCAAAAGGCAAGCTAATGATTTTGGTGAAGTTTTAGATGATTTTTCATTTGATGATGATTGGAGAATTGAGGGAGAAAAACATGATAGTTCATCAAACTTTGATTCGCTTGGTGTCTTTGATAGTGCAACACGAAGGAAAAATAGTAAAGAAAATTCTAGTGATGCTGAAATGGAGTTTCATGGAATTGAAATTGATATAGAGATTCAAAATAATATCAATCCAGATAATTTAAGGAGCTTGGAGTTAAATATTATTAACTTGGTGTTGGTACTAATAGTAACACTAATATTCACAATATCGGTGTTGGTAATAGTAGTTACAGTAATAATCCTTTAGATGATAATGATTTTGATGAATATTTTAAAAATACAGAGGAAGATAAAGGAAATGAGGTTGTGTTTAGTTTACATGACACATCAACAGATTTTTTGTTTTAGATTTGTTAATTTTTAATTAATGAAATTCCATGGACATAATTGTATTATATTGTATTTTTAAGTTATTTAAACCATGTATGAATTTTTATTTGAGTCATGTATTTTAAGGTATTTGGATATTTGTATTGTTTATTTCACTTTTATTTTAATAGTGTTATATTGTTATTTACTACTTGATTGGAATTATCAATATATAATTAGTTAAAATATTCTACTTATAATTTTATGATTCGAATTTACAATCCAAGTTTATATTGTATAGTACGTGTCATGTCAAAAAAACATTTTTGACAACCTTGAATAGAAAAGTTTCCTTGTTTAGGTTTACTATTCAAGTAGAGTTGTAGCATATTAATATCATTAATTCTAGCAAACCCAAATATCAAACTTATACTTCCATCATTGTAGATTGGTACATCAACATAACGATCTTAACTTATCCTAGTTCACAACATCCTCCAAGTAATTTCAAGTTATTTTAAGTATATTCCAACCAAGCCAGTCTAATCAGTTATCATTCTAGATAACTCGTCAAAAGACATATTTGATGCAATAGTTAAGAACTCATAACTTTCTCCATTATAAATTATCCATTCTCGATAGTGATAATAGTACTACCATGAAAGCATAGCATTTCTAAATTATCAGATATTTTATCAAATAACACAACAAAACACAAGTCTAATTTATTAATATTATAAGGCTAGTCAAAGTACATAATGATAACATAATCGATGAAAATCTAAATTCATCAAATTAATTAGTGAACACTTGAGTTTATTGAATTTTGTTATCATAAAAAAATTACCAACTTAATTCATGTATTTCATAGCTAATCATCTTATTTTAGATCTAATTCGATATAATTCCTAATTTAACCTAAATAAACATTAACTCTAACCTTAATTCACAATAAACAATAACCCAAAATCATTAATTATTTTATAAAATAATATAATTATCAACTCAAATTATATCTAATTAACCTAATTACAAAAACTCCTAAATCTTTCAAAAAATATTCTTAATTCTAAACCCTAATATTTTTTAAATCAAATTAATACATATTATTATAAATTACATCAAATTAATAAAAAAATATTAAATATACCTTCAAATATATAATATAATTTGTGATAATGATCGATGATAGTGGTATCTTGTGCTAGAAAAAAGAGGTGATCTCGGGATATTTCAAAAGTGTTTCATAATAGATATTAATAAAAAAAATAAGTAATAAGCAAAGGGGTGACAATCTATAAGGAGAATTAGGACCCCGTTTGTTTACTGGAAAGTAGTTTAGATATATATAGCAATCAAAAGTTTTGATAACCAAATTTGATATAATCAGCAAATAATATGATATTTCTAAATTTTTCATAACTTCCAGAAACTGTGTTCCGCTCAAATTTTTCAGAAAAGTATATTTTTTAGAAAAATACTTTTCTGAAAACGGAATCAAATTTTTCTTTGACTGGAAAGTATTTTTCATTGACCAACTTTTCTAACGGCAAATAAACACAAGAAAGTTTAAAAAGTGATTTCCCGAAAACCACTTTCCGGAAAACAAACACAGCCAAGGGGGTGTTTGTTTGGTGGAAATTGGTTTCCTAGAAACCATTTTTCAAACTTTGCTGTGTTTGTTTGTCATTAGAAAAGTTGGTAAATAGAAAACACTTTTTTAGTCAACGGAAAATTTGGCTTACTTTTCAGGAAAGTGTTTTTCTGAAAAATTTGGGCGGAAAATAGATTTCAAAAGTTATGAAAAATTTAGAAATATCATATTACTTGTTGATTATATCAAATTTGATTCTCAAAACTTTTGATTGATGTATATATTTTAATTTGAATATTGGTTTTTCAATTTTATCCCTTAGAATTTAATTTTTATATTAAACTTTGGTCTTTATTTTTATAATTGTTATTTACTTTTTCCTTATCATTTTTTAATTGAAAATTTTTATCTATCAAATTTGGTCCTCATTCTTTTGATTGTTACTTATTTTATTTGAAATAATTTATGAAATAGTTATTATTAATATTATTATTTTAATTTCTTTATCTTTTAATTTTTTTTCTTTGTTAGATTTGATCTCTATTATTTTAATTATTATTTGAGATAAATTATTAAATTATTGTTTTTCAATTTTATTCTCATTCAACCTTTTAATTTGTAAAATTGATTCCTCATTATTTTAATAAACTTGAAAAAAATAAAACATTAATAAGTTATTTTCCAGCTCATTTTCTATGACATAACCAAACACTGGAAAATGTTTTCCAATTTATTTTTCATTATGCTACCAAATATCAAAAAATAATTCACTTTTTCGAAATTCACTTTCCCGAAATTCACTTTTTAAAAAAAAACTACTTTCCAACAAACAAATAGGGCCCAAAAAGAAAAATATTTTTCTGAAAACCAAGCCAAATTTTTCTTTGACTGAAAAATATTTTACGTTGATTAGAAAATATTTTATGTTGATCGGAAAATGTTTTTCGTTAACCGGAAAGTATTTTTTGTTAACAAACTTTTCTAATGACAAATAAACATAAAAAATTTTAAAAATAATTTATTAAAAAATTACTTTTCAAAAAATAAATATGTATTAGGAGAAAATAAGTACAAGTGAAAACCATGTTTTTTTTTAAGAGAAAAAAAAGTTAATGTGCTAAAAAAAACTTATATAAAGCATATATATATATATATATATATATTATTTAATTGAGGGCATGCTGGCTGATGGGATTTTCTTGTTATGGTCCCAAAACAAAACTAATTAAAGATTTTAGAAGCAGTAATGATTGCTGAAGCAATGATTACCCTTCATCTATTCGTACTATTACCATGGTTTAATTCCTGTGCTGTCGATGTGGAGCTCGGCAGGCTCCTGATTTGCCAGTTATTTTTTCACTCATCTTTTTACGCGCGTTGTTCAACAATCTTTAAACAGAAGGGCCCCACTTTGATCACGCCAAAAAGCATGTGGTCACGTGAAAAGAGAGGTCCGCGTCCGCATCCTCTTCTTCTGCAGGCGCATGCACACCAAGATTCACATCTCATAACGCATACGGACCTCGGCCTTGACACGCGCGCCGAATAATGACACGAGCGAAAGCTGTTCTGCCTCTCATTGGATGGTTTTGGACAGAGACGGTTACACAACAATAACAAACAACTGCCACATGGCACAGAGAATCAATTGTTGTCATGCTAAAAAATAATAAACTTAATATCAATTTCTAATTATTATATATTTATTATAACATTAGCATTACGGGTTAAAATCATGCTAAAAATATAATTGTAAATCTCACATAAATGGTTTAACAATTTAACATTAAATTAATAATTTTTGTTTTTCAATTTAAGAGTGTATAATTTAAGTATTTTAATCTAAAGATTTTATATCTTTTATGATAGGTTTTCAAAATTTTAAACCAGCTCCACGTAAACATTGAGCTATAAGTTTAATAAACTAATTTAAAATAAAAAATTATTAATTGTTTCTTTAATTATATTTGTAGTTATTTAGTTTTTTTTCTCAATATATATATATAACGGTTTTAATTCTAATTATAAAATCTAACAGATTAATCTAATATTCTACTAATTTAAAATCTAGATCAAATTAAATTATTAAAAAATAATTAATTAAACTTATTATGATAAAAAAAACCCAAATTAATTTCCAAGCTAAACTGAATCAAAACCCATAAAATACATGGATACATAGTGTTAGTTGATACTTTCTCTCTTATACGTGCATAAATCATGAGTGGGGAGACATGGGAGACTTGTCCATTTATTTATAATCATAACTTATTTATTTATTTATTCCATCCACTGTGAGTGTCAAATTCGTAAATTAATAAAAAAAAGGGAAGGGGCCCCCTCCAACATACTTAGGTGACCGTTCTCCCTTACGATTTTCTCAGGTTTTACTTCTTCCCGGGTTCAACCAAACCATGAAAGACCAGCTCCAGTTTCAGTGCTCGTCTCCACCTTCAACCTCTGTATAGATCTGATCTGACCGATTTCAACTCCAATTGCTCCCATTTAAACACAAGTTTCTGTCTTTTCCGATCCCAAACAGTTGTAGCTTTCGCTGATTTCTGAAAGCTACTGATCCAGTCACTTTTTGTGGTTATCATCATCCATCGCACCTTCTTTTTATGAAAAATTAGATTTCTACCAGAAAACTTTCAGCTTTACTATTTCTTGTCTAGTTATCCAAGAAACAACCATTGATCACCTCCTACTGATGCAGCCACTTTGTTAGAGACTAGAGGTATGACTTCAGGCACGAGACTACCAACATGGAAAGAAAGAGAGAACAACAAGAGAAGAGAAAGGAGAAGAAGAGCCATTGCAGCAAAGATCTTTTCTGGGCTACGAATGTATGGCAACTTCAAGCTTCCAAAGCACTGTGACAATAATGAAGTCCTTAAAGCCCTCTGCAATGAGGCTGGTTGGGCCGTCGAGCCCGATGGCACCACTTACCGCAAGGTACTTTACTGACACACTCACCGTCTGTATTTTATTTCTGCTTGACTTTAGTTTTACGCTTTAGGAAGCAGAACTTGAAAAAATCCGCAGTTTTGGTGTTCAAGTTTCGTTATCAATTTGCTTGTTCCCTGAACATTAATTTTGGGTTACTTCTAGTTTTGATTAGTTTTGTCTGTTTAGTGGCATTAGCTAGGTGCCTCTCTTGTGTATATTTAGTATCATTCATGACTCTGTATATGACGATAAGATTTAGAAATGACAGAAATTTGTGAAACCAGTTCCTGCAATTCATGATCCTTGCTGACTTCTGCCTAAAGTTAGCTTTGTGAGGCTGATTATGGTGCATGTTAGCAGAATTAAACTATTACATGCTAACATGTTTGATTTCCATTGCGGTAGTGGTGGCGTTACAGAGGTATTTTTCTTCTTTCTAAAGCTGGTGTGATCAGTGAGGTTAGATTCGTTTGCCGATTTTTTTTTCTCTTCGGTCTTTCTGGGGTTTATCTCTCCGGCTCACGTTATATCGTCAGCCCCGTGCTTTATTTGCTGCTTTTTCTTCTTCTTTTTTATCTTTTGTGTGTGAGGTGTCACCGGCGTACGTTAGATCTGGTCAGCGCTGTTTAAGCGATCTTGTTTCCTTTTTCAGTTTCGGTTTAGTGATGTCAGTTTTCCTTTCTCGTGAACCACAAGATTCTCTCTTGTCTTTCTTTTGCTAACAACTTTGGACTCACTTTGGTCTGTTAGAGAGAACATGAAGTAGCAGCACAGAGGTCCTCAAAAGACCAAATTGACCTCGAAAACAACACGATACTGACTGTAGCATGTGGATGGTGGTAAAAGGTTAATAGTAATGTTGGACTCTCTTTCATGGATTTAGTTGAGTTGCTTATAGCTCATTGGCAGCAGAAATACAGACCCTTTTTTCAGTTCTGTTCAGTCTCCCATTAGGGAGGGAGCTGTATTTGCATTGGTTGTGTTTGTGATTGTGGTGCTGCTTCTTTTGTGGAGCTGCACTGGAGTTCAATTATTGTTCATAGAGTCAAAAATTACTGGAACTAATTTTAGTAAATGATTTCTATCGGGCTTGGAGATTATTAAAATACTTGTCTTATTTGGTATATGAGTTGTTTAAAGTCACCAATGACCAATGCACTGATGGAGATCACAAGTTGATGGTTCTGTTGGTGGTTGAAATACTTTCAAATGTTTTAGAACACAATGAACTACACTCCATATGCAAAAGCTTGAGAAGTATGAGAATAAGGCTAGTTCTGAGCTAAGAATCTTATCTATCCAGATGTTGATGTTTGAAGTTCAGGGAAAAAAGATTGAATATGAGTAAATGATCAAGTGGATTGAGCTACCAAGGATAGCTCAAGACTGCAAAATCATCTCCCTGTTTAAGATAGAATTTAGAGGAATGAAGCACTGGGAAGGAAGCTGTAGTTGATTGTAGAGGAAGCTTATGGTGATTGTTGATGGTAATGCTTGTATGCTGGGAAGAAATGACCGGTGGGGACATAACAGTGAGCTCCACGTTCCACAGAAATATATCGAGTTCTATGGACAAAGGATCATCATTTGGGACACAAGATCAACCATGTCTTCCCAGTATTATACATTTTTGGAAGTAAATAATTTTCTTAGATGTTTTTCAAAAATGGGGATATTTTACCTTCCTCCCCCTTTAGGTTTTAGTTATTTATTTCCATGTGAACTTGCTGGGTCATTTCTATAAAGCCTGCTGCAGCCACAATTTGCTTTCAATCCCAGACCATGTTTTTCAGCTGCTTGGTCTTTTTATGCCTTCTTCAGTTATGGACATGTTTCTATCCTGATAGTGTTATGCTAAATGGCATTAGAAACTTCCTCGTCCCTGTTACTGGCATGGTTGAAAACTTGAGGCTCTGCTTGTGAGGCTGAAAAGTATGATTTTCCATCAAAATAATGTTCTCATTTTTGTTGTTGCTTGGCATAACTTTGCCATAGCGTTAGGAGTGCCCTTCATCAAGTGATCTGTGATGAGGTTTTTATTACAAAATAATTCTTTATCCTCATCATTTTCTGTAGGGATGCAAAACTGCGGAGCACATGGACATTATTGGTGGTTCTGCTACAGCAAGCCCATGCTCCTCCTACCTCCCTAGCCCCTGTGCTTCCTATAACCCAAGTCCTGGATCCTCTTCCTTTCCCAGTTCAGTTTCATCCTCCTATGCTGCTAATGCCAATGTGGATGACAATTCCCTCCTACCATGGCTCAAAAACCTCTCATCGGCTTCCTCTTCTAAGCTTCCCCATCTATACATCCATGGTGGCTCCATAAGTGCTCCTGTTACTCCTCCCTTGAGCTCTCCAACAGCTAGAACCCCCCGAATAAAAGCTGGCTGGGAAGACCAACCAATCCACCCAGGCTGGTGTGGGCAGCACTACTTGCCATCTTCAACTCCACCAAGCCCTGGCCGTCAAATTGTTCCTGATCCAGGATGGTTTGCTGGGATTCGATTGCCCCAAGGTGGTCCAACTTCTCCCACTTTCAGCCTGGTTGCCCCCAACTCGTTTGGCTTCAAGGAAGAGGCTTTCGCTGGTGGTGGGTCCCGCATGTGGACTCCTGGTCAAAGTGGAACGTGTTCACCTGCCATTGCAGCTGGCTCTGACCATACAGCTGATATTCCCATGGCTGAGGTGATCTCGGACGAGTTTGCATTCCGATGCAATGCAACTGGGCTAGTGAAGCCATGGGAAGGAGAGAGGATCCATGAAGAGTGTGGATCAGATGATCTAGAGCTTACACTTGGGAACTCAAGAACCAGGTGAGCTGGGATGATATATGATCAAATAGATTAACTCTACTGTCATTTTACCGGACCCATGTTGGGATTCAGATCATCAATGGCAGAAATGAAAACATCCAAGTGATCTCCTTACATGAACTTTCATTTCATGGTTGTACTACTGAAAATAGAGTTATAGATGGGATCTTGGTGAGTATTAGCACATGCTCCCTTCCTATTTATTTTCTTTTCCCTGTTTCCCGTGCACTTATTTCTAGACAACATGTAGGCCGGTAGCCAGGGCTTCAAGGTGAGAATTGGTTTCAGAACCCTTTCACTTGGTTAGTTCCATTGAAGAACTCCTACTCCGGGTTGCCAGCCTTCAGTTTCTGGTTTGCCATTGAAAAGTAACGCTCGAGTGGAATTGTAATTCAAGGGCCAAACCTTTTGTGCATTCTCTGGCATTAATATGTATTGTTCATATTATCATTTGCATTCCTTTTTAGCTCTTTCTTGTTTTATTACCTTTTATGCTCTTTCTGAAAGGAAAAAAAAAAGAGATGGGTAAACTCAAGCCTTTTACTGCAAGTAGATGGCAGGCATATCATATAGGGGCTACTTTATAGGAGATGATGATTTTCGCGGACCAGATCACTACCACCTTATCACCTGAATTCAAGAAATTAGAATGGGAACATGTCATATATCTATATCTTTTGGCCGAATCCTCGAGTGACCTGATCGTTCAGGGCCCCATCTGAGATCTGACCAGGAGTTTTATTTGATAAACACTGCAGCAAGCCTCCATTGTGAGCTAGGCCCCTTCGATTAACCATTTCTCTAAGTTTGTTTTCAATCATGTCTTTTACAAAAGCTTTGATGTCCTCCACCTCAAGCATGCATGGGGGGCGCGCGCGCGAGTGAGAGAGAGTGGGACTCTTACCTCTTACATACAAACGTTAATGCTGTGTTCATCAGCAATGAATTATAGGGAAGGAATTGTAATGGCCGTATAGATTATAGGAGCACAATGTATGTGTGCCAAGATTTTGTGAACTGTATAATCACTCAAACCATTGCTTCAGGGGGGACCAAGAATAAGCGTAGAAACTTCAAATTATTCAGGCCACCTCCCAAGCACTAAATTTATATACTTTTTCAGACACTAAATTTATTTGATCACCTCTCAAGCTTTCCAAAAAGATTCGAGAGAGCATGGTAAAGCATGGAAGCAGCAGGAGGCCCGGGCAGTGATCCCAGAAGAATATCTGATGCATTCATGGATGCACCATAAAATCTTGCATTTTCCTGTGTTCGAGTTGCAAGTATACTTCCTTCAAGTGAGCATCCAACAAATGCACCTGCATTGTTGATTAGAGTCTAATTAGAACATTAAAATTGATTTCCTTCTCAAGAAAGGAAAAAGAATAACGCTTAAGGGTTAAGCAGATTCTACCACACTAGATAATTAAAATAAATCGAACAGTTAAAATCAGTATGGTTTGTCATTTAAAATATCAAAAACTATACGGTGGCCTTAAACGTGAAAATCAAGACAAGCAGAACAAACAAACGATAGGCGTTTATGGGATGGGAAGAACATGTGTTGGAGTGCTAGTCTTGCTTAAGGAGTAAATTAAAAAATATATATCCATCTGACATGGACCACAAATTCTTGACATGTTTAAGGAAACGTAAAGAAAGCTAGTATATCATTCAAACTGGATTGACTGTGTGTTTGATAAAGTGGGTTGGAAGTGATTTTCATCTGAAAAAGCACCAAATTGATGCTTTTTTAGGCTGTTGTTTTCAGATTTTTGACATCTTTCAAAACCATCAGAAAAACATCCCGAAAGGCAACAATTTGGTGCCTTTTCAACCCCAACACACCAAAAATCACTTGAACCACAGTACCAAACCATCTCAATGCAACAGCAATTTCAGTATCATACTTGAAACAATTAAGAGGGTATGTATGCATGGCCATGAAAGAAGTCACATTTTTCAGTCAATACAGCAGCTATAATATGAAAGTAGAAACACTGTTAATATGATACTAGTATGAGGTTTATCCAAAAAAAAAAAAAAAATAGCCAAACCACCATCACCGTTAAATAAATCATATTACCTTTACTGCAGCTATAAGTGTAACAGGTAGCCAAACCACCATCACCACCCCTTAAATCAGCTTCAGCAGCCCGTCCAACAATGCCAACAGCTGCACTCAAACCAGCTCCAACTGAGAAGTGCAGATTTCCACTGAATGTTTTAACAGCACCCAGAGTTCTCAGCACAATTATGAAATCAGTAAATTCCCCTCCAACCTGTTAAAAATTGCAAAAGAAAACAAAAGGTGATCTTTTGATGTATGCCATTTAATCTGCGAAAGGATTCACATGAACTCTCAATAATCAATTATAAAAATGGAGCAAGGCAATGGTCTGGTTCACTGTATCCCAAAAAAACAAAACACAAAAAAAAAAAAAGGAGAGGAAGAAGACAAACTTGAGAGACTGGATCAGCCAATTCTTCGAAAACAAAGTTCTATATTATAAGAAATTTCAACCATACTAGTTGGGGTTTGTTGCATAAATCCTTTTTCTCCATTTTGTTTTTTGGACCAAAATTTATGTGGAAGTTATATGGTAAAAACCATTCTAACTAATTCAACTCATAACACCTTTTATTTGCCTCATTTAATTTATTTGATATAATTGCTACTCTGCAATGGCACATTCATAGCCTCACATAGAACATGGCCACCTTTGACAATAATTCATTAACTTGTCCTCAATGGATGCTCCATTTCCTTGACATTAACATGGCCAAGCCATATAATTTTACCCTCATTACAAATGCACTCATTCTTTATCCAATCTTTTTTTTTTCTGCTGACATTCACATCATCACAATCTCATCTCAGCTATTTCCCACTTTATGGACAAGGTACTTCTTTGGCACTTAAAACTATTAATCATAGAATATAGCTACAGTTTTTGTTATTTGGTTGGAGGAAGGATGTTTACGAAATGCAAAGAAGTGATGGACAAGGTATTCGCCTTGTTTGGGTGGGCAGACATATACTCAGCGGGAAATAAGGATGCATCCCTTTCTTCTAGACTCACAATTCCAATTGTAAGGGAAAGGAAACAATTTCTTCTATTTCACCTTCATTCATTGGTTTGATCTGCTCTCTCCTGCCCCGACCAAACAGCTTGAGAGAAGGATTGCTTAATCATTCTCCTCTCCGACATTCCCAATTACTCTTTCCATCTCTATTTTTCATCCTTCAACCAGCATTCAACTTAGCAGGGACTACATCATAGCTTAGTGCTTAAGCAACACTGCTCCACTGGTGTAAAGCCTCTCTATTTATACAAAATAACATGTAACTGTCAGCTAGCTTATGTCACATGTGGTCAACAATTCAAGAAATTGAAGCCTGAGAAATAAGAATGGAACAATTCCAATTTTCATTGCTGCTGCTTCAATGGCTACATGCTCCGAAGTGCAATCAATCTCAAAATCCCTTGATTTAAGGCAAAGCAGTCGAGCAACATTGAATCTAAAATGCAGACACAACTCAGACTCATAATTCATAAAATAAGAGTCAAATTATCGCTGGATTTTAGATGCAATCAATCCCCAAACCCCTCAATCTGAAGCAAAGCAGTTGAGCAAAAATTGCATCTAAAAGTCAGCAACGGTTCAGACTCAGATTTCATAAATATACCTGTATCCTGTAATGTTGACAGGGATGCCAAAGGTCCAAAATGAAGTCTATGATGACTTACATTCAACTACGAAATCTGTAATTTTCTTGAACAAAAACTAAATCCATTAATCCAATTTTCATTATTGTTCTGAGATTAGCTTAACTATGGAACATGTTTTTGGTGCTTATGGAACTCTGAGGGAGAAATACAATTTTCATGCAATATTCAAGGAGATAGACGGCTATAGATGTAACAGATAATTGCTATCTTTACCTGAGCTCCCCAGCCCATGCCAAAGGAAGAAATGGCTGATGGTGGAGACCAGGATCCATCCTCCCTACGCGAAACAACTAGTCCCGTCCCAATGTTGTAGGTCACCATTACACCAACCTTTGCAATTGTAAGGATTGCAAGGCCTTTTGCTTGTTTCAATATAGAATCCGGTATGGACTTCTCAGGCAGTAGAGAACCAACCTGAGCAATGTGAAAACTGAAGGTATAAAACTAATCATCAACATGAGTTATCACAGTAATGCCACACGCTCATTAATTAATGATACTACAAAAACAGCTTTATGACAGGAAAGGCTCAACAGGGAAGCCATCATCATTGAACTCAGTAAAAGTTTCAATAGGTCAAAATTTAATCATAACAATCAGTATAATTAAAGCACCTCTATACATTACATAAAAGGAATAAGATTTCTTTGCACACTACTCCAACAAGCGGTTTACATTTGAAGAAGCTTTAAGTGCTTTTTTTTCTAGAGTCTTATTTCTGTTTATTTATTCACCTTTTAAGCTCTCAACAATGATGCAATGACTCAAACAGCATCATGAATCATTTAAACTGAATTCAGATGATAGCTAAAGATGTCACTGTTACCTTAGCATAACCCTGAATGGTGTTCGTGGCCTTGTAAATCTCATGCTCCATGGACTGGCCCCATGGGAAATTGAGCCATGATCTCAAAGTACTGAGGTCAGTTAGATCTTGTGTTGGCAACTGAGCAGCGCGACTTTCATGGTCCTTCAAGTATGATTGCACTGACTCAAGCCGCACACAGCACACATCACAAACACGTTGCGGGTTTCTGGTGCGGAAATGTTTGGGCAACAAGCTTCTCCCCTTTGAGCATTCATTACAAAATATTCCACCACAAAAACGGCAGTGATGCCTGGAGCACATGATAGGATGGAATCTTACATTACACAACATGCAAGCAGAAGCAGAACTATCAGCCAACCACTTTGGAGGCTTGGCTTCAAGAATCTCCCAGCTGTTGCCAAAATTAGCCTCTGTAAGAGTTTGGGCCATCTCACTCCAAGCTTGTTCAAGAAGATGATCTGATATCCAGGAAATTCCACATCTGTGGACATCTCCAGAAGCAATGGCACTCACTTTTCCTCGAGCTGCTACCAACATCTCAGCAACCACATCCCACATGGTCAGCTCCTTATTTTTCTCAAGGAGCTGATTCCAATCTAGATCTTCATCAGGGAAGCATCCCCCATTAAGAGGGAGACCTCTACTCCATTCTTGATGTTCACTTTCTGACATTGGTGGAACAGAGACAGGTATCCAAACTCCAGTTTCTTCAGAGTGTGGTGTATCATAAAAAAAGACTTTACCCTGCTTTGAATAGCAGGTCTTTGAAACATTTTCCACACCATTGTTAGCCGTGTCAGGTTGAGACGCTTCACTTTCACATTTTCTGAGCAGTGTCCTATCTGCTTGTGCAACAGCATTTTTTGGTATTATATTGCTTTTACATCTATGGTCCTCCATCTCTTCAGAAATCTACCGACAGAACAAAGACCTCAAACTATTTTTTTAATCATCTAGGTACACAAGAAATGAGAAGCAAGGGAAAACAATAAAAGAAAAAAAGTTTTCAAATTGTTTTATTTTGCACAAATCAACACTTATTATCAAAGGGTAAACAATTGCACAAAGTCAAATACAGTATACTAGAAACACATCTCATCCTGATAATGAAAAACCATCTAGAAAATGATTTTTTATAATATAAGGTAAAGAGCATTGGTAACCACTGATTTATCTTGCTCAAACTACCAAATTACTAATGTAATCCAGATTAGTGCACCCTAAAGGAATATTGGTAAACACTTCCTTCATAACCATAGAAAGTATATTTTAAGCACATTATTTACTTGCCAACGCCAACAAGAAAATGATTTGAACAAAAAAAGTTAAATAAAAATCCGTCATCCTTAAAAGACCATGAGTAGAAATGTCAGAAGGACACGAATTAAACCCTTATAAAAAACAAAAAACAAGAACAAAAACAAATTCCAGTTTAATGAATCACGCTCTTCAAAATCTGTTTTGCTTCATCCTGCATATCACATAGCCCTTGAACCAATTGAAGCATCGACATGCATGTAGAAACAGCAAAAAGGGATGGCTTCATCATCAAAACAAATCATCTTAGCATTCTAACACGGTTTCTTAAAGCATTAGAACCTCCATTAGAAGGCCAAAGTGCACCCTTTCTTCTATTTTTTTTCTAAAACAAAAATACACATCCAGTTAATAGTGACGCAGAAAACTTCTCTATCTTCCCTGATTAACATTTACCAGATACAATTTGAACAGTCCCTTTTGATTTAAAATGTTTTACCATCAATCACATCTTAGTTACCTTGATTAGATTGGTTTGCATCACTCCAAAAGCACAGCTCATCTGGCAGTTAATCCATTCAAACTATAGAAAGTATATTCACTAACAGTGACGGTAAAGCTTACTCCTTTGCTTAATATACTAAAATTCTATTAACAAAATTCAGTGAATTTTCAGATTTTTCAGCCAAACATGGAGGACCCCCGGTACAATATTTAACACACAGAATCTAATATTCTATACAAAAATCTCAAAACTTTCTTGTGGTTTCTTAGCAAACAAACAGAGGAGAATTAAAACAAGTGACAGAGCGAGTTAGACTTACCAAGTGAGAGAAAGATTGAGGCTGGTAATCATCTAATTGGATTTCAGGGTATTGTATATGTCCCTCCATTTTATTTTTTTATGTAAAATACCTTAATAAAAGAACAAAAGCTCCTTCTACAGATGATAAAGTTTCACAGAGAATAAGGTCACAGAACCGAACCGGACCGGACCGTCTTGAGCCCTTCCGAGTTAGGCCCGGTTTGTTCTTTCAACTCCTCCCGGTACGAGAGCCAGTAACCTGATCAAACTCTCAACAAACACCCATTACCCAATCAGAGAAGAAAGATTATTGTTAAGATTCGTTGCTTTCTAAGTTTTTTCCATTGGTCCAAGAGCCACGATTATAAAATTTGCTTGAGCATTGAACGCCTGGTTGTGTCTTTCGTCTCGCGATCTTCCCTTATAATATTTATGAAATAACCTTAGTTAAGTTATAAATGTCTATTAATCATGTTCTCTAATTTATCGACACGTGTACCATCATCTTCCCCTTCACTTTTTTTAAATCTAGCTCAACGTCTAAAATATATTATTTTTTATGAAGTGACTTACTTACATCAAGAATTATGTATCTCATTACAAACATTTTCCATCTTAATCATTATAGAATATTTAAGAAAATATCTCTATCATTCTCTAGAAAACATACCAAACAATAGTTAAACATAACACCCTTACCGTACAAGAATTTGTATAATCTTCAAAATTCAATTAATACTTAGTCTTATTTTCATCAATAGTTTATCTCTTTTCTTTCTTTTTTTTTGAAGAGTTTATCTCTTAATAGATTGCTCAAAGTTATACTCATGTTCATATTAGAAGTATACATTTTTTTTTAATCTTTCATGATAAAAAACGATTATTAGCAGTCACTTGACTTGCAGTATTTAACTTTTACTTTGTTAAATATGATTAGACTTATCTAGTTGCTGTCCAAATAACATTAAATATAAAATGTATTTTTAACACTTTTTTTAAATTAGTATATCTCTCTTTTATGTCCAAGTCTTATTAGAGTCGTCAAGACCAAGTTTGGATCATTGGTGTCCACGTGATAACAATCACTTAGTCAAACACTTTTCATGCTTAATTTATTTACTAAGTCCAAAATCATGTTCTCATCTTGATAACTTCTTTTCCAAAAAAAAAAATTATGTTTTGCTAAATGTTGAAGTAGAACAAACTCTAAGATATACTTTAGTCTTTCGATGACTTACTAGAGATGAGCTTATTCAATTTCTAACAATCTCTTGAGTTACAGTTATGAATAGTTTTATAGCATTGTTTAACATATGCAAAATTCTAACTTGATGTTTGCCATTCAAATTTTCTTCTCAAAACATTTAAAGGCTTCAACATAAAATTTTTTTATTAATATATATGTGATTATTAAAGAAGCTTCTCACCTTTTCTTGTTTCTATTCAACATTTTATATTGATGAAGCATAATTAGATGATGGACATAAATTGTTTTGACCCATTTGGTCACATATGTTCTTCCTGCCTTTTAAGCCATTTTTCAAATGACTTAGATTTTAGCTCCTATAGCCAAAAGAAAAACAATTCACTTCCTAATAGTATCTTCAAAAAATATATAAAAAGTGAACAAACCTCATGATCACATGGTTATGCAATTAATAATCAAGATTGAGATTCGATCCCAGAAAGTCAAAAAAGTCTGATAAGAGGGTGACAAAATAAAAACTTGTCTCAATGCATCAACATTATTGAAATGAAGTTGAATAACACCACGAAGCTAGTTAATCTTTGAGAAGTCAGATTTAGTTCGTTCAAAAACCAAAAAATATAAGAATGTCTCTCACATGTTAAGTTCAGAAGTGTTATTCATCAAAGGTTGTGGAAAGTTAGGCTTATAAAAGTTTAAGTACTTCTGAAAAATTAACCCCAATGGATTTATTCTTATAGGCTAAATTGACTTACTTATAAAACTAACCTAGAACCTATACTAGTAAGGTCAAACCCTGATCCAAAAATACCTTGGACCCTAGCTAAAAATAAAATATTAATTAAGCCCAAACAAGCCTTAAACTATAATTAAAATAATAAAAATAAAACTCTTAAGTTTATCCTCTATGCTACTATGAGAAGAGAAGAAAAAAATCAAACAATACAAGTATGATATAAGGCTTATTTATAGCATACAATGCTACTCAATAATCCTAGAAACTAATATGTCATTAAATACCATAAACTCTTCTTTTCTTGTATAGCTAGAATAAATAAGGAATCCTTATACAAAAAAGATTTTTGAACATTAATGAATCATTACTACACTTAAAAATCATGTTATAGCCCATTAAATATCCTTATAGAATTAGAAAATTCCCTAAACAAGAAAGTCCACAAGTCAAAAGGAAGTAAATAATAAAATTTATATTAATTTGTTTTGACATATATCACAAATCCTTCCCAAACTCTAATTTATTTGAAAGTTTACCCAAATATAAAAAAATATCTCTGAAAGTTTCAACTCGATCTAATGGTTTCATTTAGAGTTATACTCAATAATATAAAATTGGACAGTATGAAATTTTATACCAAAATTCGAATCTAACCTTACTTAGAACATATCAATCCTTTTCTTTTCAAAATGATTCATCCTTTAATTACTAATAGGTTTAACATAAAATTTCTTAGCCTTTTGTTGAAGCCTTTGGATTTCTTTTTTTACATATGTTTGCCTCTAGCAACATTGTATGAAAGTAGTAGCCAATATGATTTTAAAAAGCATGTCTTGTTATCTACTTATGTATATATTTTTGAATGATAACCATTATTACCCATTTTTTCTTTTCATCCTTTTGGCATTAAACTGAAGTTCTACATTCTTCATGTTTTTTATTTGTTTTTATGAATCATTGTTTAGCCTTATGTACTTTTTCTAACCTCATAAAAATAGTATGATCATAAATATTTGAAACTAGTAACTTTCATTTCTTTTCTTTACTCATATTAAATCTTCTCTTATCAACCACACTAATTTGCTGCCTCATCAAAGTCATATAATCTTTTAGATCCTTCACCACCCTAGTCAGTAGCTCAAGTTGTTTGATGAAAGTTTGTGTTTTAAAGATGTCATTTGCTTTTAGAGTCACAAAGTCGTACAAAAATAAAAACTTTTCACTCTAATACGTTCATTACACCTTTTACCTCTTAACTTGCTTTCTTTCGATTCTTTTGAAACTAACAATAAACAAATCAAAGTTAGTAGCTTTCAAAACACAACCTAATTATAAATTCAAACTGAAAATTAATAAACATATTGAAAAAAAATAAAACAAAACTATAATTATAATTTTACGAGTAGTACTGAACAAGCGAGTCATCGGTCCGGGGAAAGAAAAAAAAGGACCGCCTTTGAAAAAAAAAAGGAACTCGTTTAACTCGCTAGGCCTTCGGAACACCAATCGGGATTTATTGCTAAAAAGTGAGTTTGTTTGGATTGAAGAATGTAGGCGCTACGTACTAATCTAATGCATGATGTATACTATCTGTCGACCTGACGAGTCACGACTAATCATCGGGGGACGATCAATGAGTTTGTTAAAAAAAAATTAGGCGACTAACATGTTTTGAAACTTTACGCAAATCTAATTGTTACATTATTTTAAAACACCAGAATTGAAATTCAAACCTAATGGTATCAAAATGACCAAAAATTCAATATGTAGTATTCTAATACCCAAAAAGCTATAGATCTCAATGTAAAGGTTGTTCTCTTATGCCTAGGTATCAAAACCTATGTATGATTAGTTTATGGCAGAATTGAACCATAAATTAAAACCTAAAGTGAATGATATTGAAATGAGTCCAAATTAAATATATAGTGTGACTTCACCCCCAATAAGCAGTATATGAAATTTAAATTAATTCTGAGATGGTTAGCTCAGGATTCTTTATGAGTTGTGTTTTTACGACATAATTACAATAAGCTTTAAATAATTTTATTTTATTTTTTTACTTTTATTCTAATGGTATGTTAGAGACAATAAAAAAATTAAATATCATTTTTTTTACTAATATGCCAGAAACACAACGAAGAAAAAAAATTGACACAAACATGGGAAAAACTTAACGAACTCTAGGAAAATAAAAACTTTAGAAGGATATGACATGTTCTAGATAGCCTTGCTTTCATACAAACTAATGTGAATCTTGTAGTCATATTGTCACACAACTGACAATCAAAATTAAGATATGATCTCGGAAAGCTAAAAAAAATCGAATAGGAGTGTGACATAATAAAAACTTGTCCCAAAGCACCAATATTATTGAAATGAAGTCGAATGACACCACAAAGCTAATTAATCTTTAATAAATCAGATTCACTTCATTCAAGAACAAAAAAATACAAGAATCTCTCTCATATGTTAAACTAAAAAGTTCCCAAAACTTAGGCTTACAAGAGTTAAGTACTTCTAAAAAATTAACCTTAATGAATCTACCCTTATAGGTTGAATTGACTCACTTACAAAAATGATCCAAAACCTATGTTAGTAAGCCTAAACCTGATCTAAACAATTATTGGATCCTAACTGAAAATAAAGTATTAATTAGGCCCAAACAAGCCTTGGCCTATGGTTGAAATAATAAAAATAAAACTTATAAGTTAATCTCATATGTTGCTATGAGAAGAGAAGAAGAAAATTAAATAATACAAATATGATATAAGGCTTATTTATAGCCTACAATGTTACCCAATGATCTTATAAACTAATATATCATAGAATACCATCAATCCTTCTTTCCTTGTGTAGCTAGAGTGGATAAAGAATACTTGTAATAAAAGGATTTTGGAACATTAATGAAACATTGCCACACTTAGAAATCATATCACAGCTCATTAAAGATCCTTGTAGAACTAGAAAATTCCAAAGTAAGTTGTCATATCCTTGTAAGAAAATGATCCTTTCCAAATAGGAAGTCCACAAGTCAAAAGAAAGTTCACAAGTTAAAAGGAAGTAAATAATAAAATTCATACATTATTTTGTGTCCTATATCGCAAGTCCTTCCTGAACTTTGATTCATCTGAAAGTTTACTTCAATATAGAAAAATACCTCTGACATATTCTAATAAAGTTTCATCTTGATTTTACGGTTGGATTTGGAGTTATTCTCATTAACGTAAAACTGGATGGTAGAAAATTTTATGTTATAATCCAAATCTGGGATTATATAAAAAGGGATATCCTAAAGTTGGACTTCTTGGTAAACCTTTGAGAATTTGACTTCTCGGTAAACCTTTGGAAAATTTGACTACTATGTTCTTTATTATATAAAGAATAGTAATGTCAATACTTATCCTTTATCTTGCAAGAAAAAAGAATTCAACAGACAACTTTCACCTCTATAAGGGTCACAAAAGTGTTACATGTTCAAAGACTCTTATGATGATGATTTTCCTTATTTGGTCTACAACTTTATTGAATAAAAGATTAAGCATGCAAGGAAACTGAAAGGTTTTATAATACAAAAATCCTTATGGATCTCAAGAACTTTCCTAATCATCAATTAAAATGTTCAAAATTGGAAATTCAAAAATACATTAACTAGAATAAAGTGCTTTATAAAATTCCAAAGTAAACAAAAAGATTGAAGTGAAGCTTTAGAAAAGTTTTCTTGTAATGGATTGAACAATTTAGCAAATTTTTGAGAAAATCCAACACTTATATGTTGAATTGAGTCATATGGTGTCTTTAGAAACATCATTCACCCCCACCATGATGGCTAAAGAATATGATCTTAAAAACTTGCAAAATTGTTTCAATAACTTCAAACTTAAGAGGGTCATACTTATGACGAGTAACAATATTCTCATATGCCTAATAGAAGTACATTACCTCTTTTACCTTAGCATATAAAGCTTATAGTGATATATTCTATATATCATCATTCCTTTTTCATGATTCATTTTCCTTATCTGACCAAATAACTTATTATGATCATTTAGACTCATAGTCAGCTTCATATAGCTTTGTTGTTATCATTATGGTATGTCATTTTCCTGTGTGTCAACCTCTTCACACCTTTTAACATACAATTACTTCAACTATTGATGATGATTAAGAACAATATGCTTTTTTATTTTATGATACTTGTATTACTCCCTGTTAATAATCCATGTTAAATATTAATAAAGGTTTTAACTTATATGACATTCCAGTCCAGAAATGGTGTGACCAATTCTATGAATTTATTATTGGTTAACGGCTATATGGAATGAATTAGGAGAGACATTGATAAAAATCTATACTTGATTTACCCCTAGGTTTTAAGGTCAACTTTGCTAATATTGTCTAGACCTTAGTATTTATCAATAACAAATAATGAAAAATATACATATTGATGAATTCATTAGTGGTATTCATTGAGAATTCCTTGGTAATTAAGTTGATTATTAATCCCAAACACGTTAAAAATATCTCCAAATAAAATATTTCTTTTCCAAACTTCATGACTTAAAAAGGTATTGCTTAAAAATGTCTAATAGATACTATGTCATCGATGACTTTGATGATGTCAATCTTGAAGAAGCCTTCTAAACTCTCTTATAGAACCTCTTGGCAAAGAAACAGAAAGATACCATTCTCATCTCAATGTCTAATTGGTCTTAATTTGTACCTGTCCAGGCATGTGTAAAATGAAAGAATTGGAAGACTCACTTGATAATCGGACTTTTGCTTCAATTAACCAGAGAATCTCTTCAGGAATTTCATGGTTCATTAACAACCTCAATCTTGCACACCTAGCTCGGTAAATTTTTATAATCGTATTTTGAGGCAAAGCGGGAAAATACTTTTTTAATTTTTCAAGAGTGGTGTCCATTTTTTAAGATGAGAAGTGGAGAAGAGATGCAAAGAGAAGAGAAGGAACAAGGAATTGAACAAATATATGCACAGATA
>NW_011499973.1:8767-15015 GCF_000495115.2 Populus euphratica | reverse complement strand
GTCCCCTTGCCCGCCCTTTGATCGGGTGAGAGAAACTAGCCAAAATCACTCAAAAAGAAACACAAAAACAATGTGAGAAAAAAAAATAATCAACATTTATCTACAGGATCATTTAAACAGGTGGATTCATTTTCACTGGAAAATTATCAAAGTAAGCTATCAAACGATGTCCATTTATCTTAAAAACATTGTCATTCTTTGGATTCTGAATATCAAAGGCCTCATAAAGATACACATGTTTTTCAATAAATGAACTGCTCCATCTTGATCTTAGCTCTCTAGGGAATAAATAAAGTCTAGAATTATAAAACAAAACTTTTTGACTAGTATCAACTTTTTAACAATTTTCACAAGTTTTACAAAATGCATGTGTGTCCTTGAACATGATGGGCCAATAAAATTCATTTTGAAAAATTTTCATAGTAGTCTTTTTTGATAAGAAATGACTCCCACATGCTTCAGAATGACAAAGTTTAATGACACTCTTCAACTTATTATCAGCCATGCATCTTTGAAATATTTAATCAAGATAATATTTGAATAGGTTAGGGTCATCACAATAAAAATTTTGCATGTCACTCAAACATTTCCTTTTGTTTTTTGTTATTTAGTAAGCTGGCAAAAATCCTAAAGCACGAAAATTGAGATTTTTATCATACCAAGACATTGAACTAAGAGAAAGTAAAGATGTTTTAGAAAAGTAATTATCGATTGGTGTGATGTTAGATGTCGAATCTGTTGTCACTTTTGACAAAAGATCTGCATCAATATTTTCAGTGCGTTTTTCATTTGTGTTTTCTTCCTAAAAATAAATTATTTGCAAATCTTCAGATTCATCCAACTCATTTTTATTCAAAGTAGATTCAAGTTGATCATAAACTAATTCCTCAATATGATTTACTTCTTATAATTCATTATCATCTCCAGGTTGCTAGCAAATATTAAAAATATTCATCTCCAATATCATGTTTCCAAATAATAACTTCATCACTCCATTCCTACAAATCATAAACTGTTAATATGATTACATTAGTTATCTTATTCGATTAATACTAATTCTTGTAAATATTGTCAGACATCCATGCTTATAACTTATGTTAACAATAAATCAAGTTCCTTTCATAGCTCAGATATCAGTTATACCATATAGTACGGGCTCTAAGAGTGCCAAGTATTTCTTGTACCAAGTGTTATACAACATAAATCTAGATTAATCATTTAACAAGCAAAGTATTGAAGAGTGAACAAGATAACAAATACAAAACATGTTAGTATCAAACATTAAAGTCCATATTGAGTTTACATTATACTCATTCTTACACCATTAGTGTAACCTTTTCACCTTTACATCATAAACTTAGCTAAACAAAATGAAAGAAAGAAAAATAAATAAACAAAATAAGAACATAAATAAGATAAAAGTTAACTAAGAAAAGAAAAGAAAATGAAAGGCATAAACTTAATATTAATGAAAGCAAAACATAAGTAACATAAAAAATACAAAGAGAGAAGGCGAGTATGATCTTGATCTGGAAACCAAGATGCCTAAATGCATGGCAAATGCCTCCTTTTATAGGCCAAAATTGGGAACTATTGATTTGATGACTAATTGATAAGTGGGTGGCCAACTTTTGACTTGGTGACAATCCTTATCTTTTCTTGTCTGCCCAAAACGTCATTGATAATGTCAGAATTAGAACTACTTAAAAACATGAAAGTTATAGAAAATTATCTCAGCTTTTTAAGAAAAAAAATGGAGATAATTTAGACTTCTAGAACTCCTAATATAGGCCAAACACTGAACATGTGCGAGTTGTAAGATAAATTCAGACTTCTTTGTTGTTGCTACAATTTGGACTTGAAAATGACCTTTTTAAATCTTGGGCTCCATATGAAAGTTGTAGGCTTATGTCTTACCTTTTCATCCATATAAAGTAGTCCTACATCCGAGATCTATAGTTCCAGATATGACCCAATTATTGAACAGTGTCCCAGTTTAGACTGCACCAACATCTCTTTTCTAAGTTTGGCCATCTCTTTGTCCTTTCCATTTCAGTTCTTAAATTCATCAATCGATCCTTTCATTTATGTGGTAGGCGTGCATTTAAAATGAACATTTACCTCAAATTAAAGGTATCTTATATTATTAAATATGTTATTATAAAACATACTTTAGTTAAGGAGTTATTGATATTTCAAATGCAAAATGATGATATAAAACCTTGATAAAAATGCACTCTTAAGTACTAATTAATAACTATTTTTGACAAGTATGTCTTATAAGCAAACATGTAAGATATAACTTTCCAAAATAAGTCATGTCAAGAGCAACAATTGCACATCAACTTATTCATACCAATATGTCAAGACCAATTAATATGTCATCATTGAAAATTGTTTGTTGTGTAGTTTATTTGTCCAATCACTCTTTAATAAAAAAAATGTCAAAGATTAAACTCCTTAAAAAGCTTAGTGTGGAAGAAAGCCTAGCGTTGATCATTTGTGAATTTTTATAAGTATCACATGTATTCATATGTCCAAGCAAAAAAGGACAAAACTTGAAGATTAAAGTATAAAGGATGTCTTTATTAGCTATGACATATTCTAATGGCTACAAGTTGTATAATCCAAGCAATGGCAAGATTATTATAAGTCAAGATGTTGAATTTAATGAAGAAACATCTTAGAGTTGGGAGGTGCTAAAAGAAAAAGGTTATGATATATTTTTATATTTTGAGGATATAATGCAAAAGACCATGATGTCCATGCAAGGTATAACTTCATATTCTTCACCAACTCTGGTTCATGAAGAAAGGCCATGGAAAATAAAATGTATTAATGATGTGTATGAAGAAACATAAATTATTAACAACATATTTTATTTCCTAGTAGATAAGGAGCCACTAAGATTTAATGAAGCCATAAAAGATAAGCTATGAAAATCAGTCATAAAGGAAAAAAAATCAAAGTTATTGAAAGGAATAACATTTGAGAACTATCAAATCTTTCAAAAGGCCATGAAGTTATTGGAGTTAAATGGGTAATTAAGAGGAAAAAAAATGCTAAAGGAAAAGTGGGAAGGCACAAAGCAATGTTTGTTGCTAAAAGCTATAAGCAAAAATATGTAGTAAGACATGAAACTGTTATTTGATTATTTATAGGATTGCCTTTATTTTTTATTTAATGACTAAAAAATTTTTATATTAAATATTACAAGTTTAACATAAAATCCTCTGGCCATCATCAAATTAAAAAAAATTAGTCATTAAAAAAAACCCTAACAAAAATCACAAATTGAATCCTATAACGAACCTTTTTCCCCCCTCTTTCCAATTATTTTAATCTATCTACATTGCTAATATCTCATAGATTTTAGTCTAAAGGATTTTATGAGTGATTCGGGGAGATGAGTTATTTGTTATTCACCTACCTAGGGAGATGAGAAGATCATATTAAAGTGCCTTGGTTTCTTTGGCATATACAGATAGATTGCAAGAATCAAGGTCAAGATTGAACAGAGCATATCTAGCCTTCAATCAAGCAAGATAATTCAAAATCAAGACTAAACTGTTATATACTTTGAGTTACAATGATGTACATTGCCGTAAATGGTTTCTCCTATTATATAAATCAGCCATTATTACATCAATAAAGTGTGGAAGTTGTTCATTGAAACTAGAACAATATTTGTTAGTTCTTTTATGGCGATCGCCTAAAATTGCTGAAGCTGACTCTGAATCAATGCATATAGGAGGATACAAATCTTGATTTTATTTCTAGTCTCATGCTTTAATTCGTGGACATCATTCAAATTTCTTCTACCACGTATCTTCCCAATCTGAAGAAGTTGAAATTGTCATTTTGTCTGCTTCCAAATGAGTAGTTAAAAGTGCATTTTTATAGTGATCGCCCAAAATACAATCGGGGGTTTGCACCAATAAGCTTTCTTTCAAGTGAGTAAGAAGGTAGTATTCCTTCTGTGACAGATTTAACAATTTCTTCATCTTTTACTTATGCTACAGGTGTAATTATTGTCGGTATTTGTAGGAGGAGGGCAAGTAACTAAGCAGTTATCTTCCAAATGATAAGGAAATTATGATCATTAGAACCTTCAAATAGTGAGAGGTTGAAGAAGATGAAGGTTGAATATTGATTTCTGTCTTTTCATGTTTATTTTTTATTTAATTATAAAATTATAATATTTATATATATAATTTGGTTATTGTATTTGAAGATTTTTGTTTACACTAGATGTAAATAGAAAATTTCCAAGCTACACAATTAATTTGATATTTGACTGATTGACTCATGCTTTGTAAACTATAACTAAAAAAAAAACAATATAATAAATATTTTATTTTAACATATATTTTTACATAAAAATATTCAAAGTATAAATTAAAAAATTTAATCAAAAATCTAATCAAATAAATAAATAATCATGAATGTAAATAAATAAATAAAAATTATTAATAAAAAAATTGAAAAATTAAGAAATAAATATAAATTAAGATATTTATTCCTGTAAAATCATATATTTACTCATCTACGTTTATTAAAATCAATAAAGAATAAAAATGAAAAACATATGGAATTAGGTGAATAACATTAAAGGAAAAACAATGTTATACAATGTTAGACACATAAGATATATTATTTCAAAATAAATATTTTTTTATAAAATAAGCTTATTTATATAAAAAAAATCATCATAAATTAAATACAAAAAATATTTAAAAAAATATTCAATAAAAAAAAGTCCTACAAAAACACATATGAAACAAAGTAAATGAAATAAAAGGAAAAAGAAATCCTACAAAAGACCAGACAAATTAGAAATATTATTCCAAAACAAATATTTTTTTAAACAATCATGCACAAAAATAAAAATAAAAATTCTACAAGAATTAAGTACAAAACAAAAAATTAAGAAAAAACTTGAATTCAAAAAAGGCTTGTAAAACTCGTTGTTTAAGTCATGAGACTAGGACTCGTCTATATCTACTAAATTTGTTTACTAAAATCAATAAAAATAATAGAAATAGAAACACATATGAAACCAATTAAATAAAATAAAAGGAAAAAAACTATATGATGCTAGACATATTAGAAATATTATTTCAAAATAAGTATTGTTTTTATAAAATAAAGCTTACTTATACAGAAATAAAAAAAAATATTTAAAAATTAAATATAAAACAAACATTTAAAAAAAAACTTTTATCCAAAGAGGCTAGAAAATTTATGGCCTAGGAAATGAGATTGAGATAAATCTATTAAAAAAATTAAAGATAACTACAAAATCAATCTTTTATATATATATATATATATTAGATTTGATAAGTAAACAAAATTTGATTACAAAATTATTTTACAACACAATATAGTCTTTCCAAATTACATCAATTTAATTTTACAAAATATACATACTAATAAATCTACTTCTCCAATCGATATTGGGAAGAACCTAAAAATCATTTATATTAGGCATTATCAATTTTTTTACTCAGTAACTATTTATCATTACTTTCCACACACCTCCCTCCCCACACACACACATACCCGTACACACACCTAAGAATTATCTTAAGATCTAGTCATTGGATTCTAGCCGATATACTTGATTTTGAAAACATAATATTAAACATACAAATATTTGATGTGAATGAAGAGGCAAGTCTAGTAATGACAAGATCCTCTAACAAACACAAAGTATACTTAAGTTTGCAGAAACAAAATTATAAAAATTTAAAAAAAATTTAAATAGGAAATATATTAAAAGTGAGATGTAAAGGAGCCTTACTTAATTTTATATTGAAAATAATATAGGAGATATTGGTTATACAGATTTGGATCCAAGAAATGTGGATCTTTTTATAGGATGAGAGATGGTAATACAAAAGGTTACAAGGAGATTTGAATATGTTACAAGAGTATAAGTTTTTGAGTTTTTTTTTATAGAGGAAATTTTCTATGAAGTTCTACCCTCAAAGCTTAAGAAAAGTCCCTAAATGAATCTTTCTCTCGGCTAGCACCTGACCAAGATGATTAAATAAATAAAGAGAGAGAGTGTGTGTGAGACTCCAACTGGCCTACACATAGGTGGTATGATTGCCCTTTTAATTTCTCATCTATAAAATCCTCTCTTCCTTCCCTTCATTTCCACTCAACCCATATATTCATCAAATATAGAAGTGTGTAGAAATGGCAAGTTCCTCAAGTCATCAAATAAAAAGTATTTGTGTTTT
>NW_011499973.1:1879-5020 GCF_000495115.2 Populus euphratica | reverse complement strand
TTATTGTCATTGTTGTTATTATTGTTATTACTATTATTATTGTTGTTGTTGTTATTATTATTGTTGTTGTACTATTGTCATTTATAATTTATACAATTAACCTCCTTGTGGTTCAACCCCGGTCTTGTCGAGTTATTATTACTTCAACACTCCTGCACTTGGAAGAAGACATCAATCTTTTAGTCGTGTCAAATATGGTGGAACCTATTATCTCAAGTATTGTCATATATAATAAGACTAAAGTTTGGATAAATCTTATAGTTTGAAATATTAGTTTGGATGGAAGACTTTTGTAGCTACAATGAAAGGGTTAGAATGAAAAAAATCATTTTAAATAGTTAAAATATTTTGGAATTTTGGTTTTTCAATGCAATCAAAATTTTCCTTTAAAAAATTTTAAGATAGTTTAAATGGAGAATTTGGATTAAAAGAAAGCAATAGTTTTTATGAGGAAACACTTACTTCTATTTTGGAAATTAGTTTGAAGGATTTATCTACTCAAGAAGATTTTTCTTCCTTAGAGGACTTCTAGCTAATAGTTTGTAAGGCCATTAGCAATTTTAATGAATTAGATATGAATTCTACCTAAATTTATATATATAAAGAGCGTTTTATTCCCTTATCTTCAATTACTTATTCATACTAGGATTTAATTGGTTTTGCTGAAGAAATGATAAAGGTAAAGAGTTTTATAAGGTTTTGTGATTTTTGAGATTTAAGAGATTCAGATTTTATTTGTGGGGCTCTGCCTTTATCTTTGGATTTGGATTTGGGAGGCATCATGATCTGTTTTGGAGGAATTCTCTAATTAGAAAATTAGGAATGAAATTTATATCTTCTTTTATATATCCTATATCAAAAAAAATAATACTTAATATAGCTTGTCATCAAGTAAAAATCTGTTTTGAAGTAATATTTTGAATATCTTTATGTGAAACATCTTTAATAAATTTACAATCAATGTGTAAAAGGAATTTATGATTTAATAAATTACTTTGAAATTTTGTAATGCATACCACAATGCAAACAATTTCATTTTTTATAGTAGAATAATTCTTTTAACGATCATTTCAATATGCAGATGTAAATTGAAGAATTTATTCTTTGTTATTTTATACTTGTTTAAGAATACCCCTATATTCCAACTCAAAAGCATTTGTCTTAACTATTTTAAGAGCCAAGGCATTTGTAATATATAAGCACGAAATTTTTTGGACCTGTGTGTTTTTTTTTTTAATTTGTCAAACAATCCTAGTATGTTTATCATACCATGTAACATAGTTCTTTCTCAACCTATCATGTAATTAGACTTCGTAAAAACCTTTGTAGCTAAGTTTTATCTAGAATCTTGTCAAAAAATTTATTAGCAAATGTAAAGGGTTTCTCAATAGGCATCATGGTTTATCGGGAGATATAATGATCAAGAAAACAAATACGAGTTTAAAAAAGAGAAAGCTTTGTTTTTGAAACAACTAAATTATTTTTCTTTTACGACATGAAAGAATATTTGAAATGTTTGAAATGTTGTTCTATTGAATAGGACAAGATAAAAACATCATCAATGTATATTATGTAGAATTTTGAATATGCATTGAAAATATCATTTATGATTCTTTGAAATTCAAAAAAAGCATTTTTTTTATCCAAAAAGAATGACATTCCACTCTTACTGACCAAATGGGATTATGAATGAATGTTTGTAATGATCTTTTGGATGAATTTGAATTTGTTGAAATCCTAACTACATATAAAACTTTAAAAATATGAATGCAAAATGTAATTTTTGCAACAAATTATTTTTGTTTGTAATTATATATTTAATTCATTTCAAAGCTTTGTTCAAAGGTCTATAATTTATAACAAGCCTTGATGTGGCTCATTCAATTTCAGAATTTATGTTAACATAAAAGACTATACATGACTAAGGTGATCTAGAATTTCGTATAGGACCTTCAAATTCTAAATATTTGATTTCTAGTCAATAATGTTATTCTAATTCAGTATTCATTTGAATATGTCTTGCTTTTATATAAATTTATTTCTTATTAAAATTATCATCATAAGAAATATCAACAATATGTTTTCTCTTTTAAAAGGCATTTGGTAGATCATAACAAATATATTTTTCTATCTTGCTTTGAAATTTTGAAATTCTTTTTTGTAAAATAGGATTTTGTAACTACTGCTTATTTTTTTATAAAAAGTTATCTTAGCTAAGATGCATGAGAATAGCTTGCTTTCCTTGAATCAATGTATTAATATTAGCTATATGAATAAAACATTCTTTGATCAAATTTAAATTCCTAGTTTTTTTTTCTAAGAAAAGGGAAAATGAGTTACAAATCATTAATTTTTGAAATAATACTTTCATTATCAAATTTGTAAGGAGTAATCATGTCAATAAAAGAAGTGTCAAGAATAATAGTATGATTAATATAATTTGTAACAGAAAAAAAATCTTTAAGATAAAACTCATTATTAAAAACTTATGCTTGAGTTTTGTATTTAATGACTAGTTTAGTATAATTTTCCACATGAAGTTTTTTAAAAGTGTTTTGTAAAAATTATTTTAAAACTATTATTTTTTTAATATAATACAAATCTGCACCTATATCAAACAAGATAATAATATCTATTTTAAAATCATTTGAAAAGCTTAATGTAATTTTTATAATGTGTTTTTCTGAAGTAATTTGAGTTAAAACATGCTTCCTAAATGTGCTTAATATTTGAAAATGCATGATTCTTTAGGATTTGATCTTGTAATTTTGGTTAAGAATTAAACTTGTTCTTTAACTTTGTAAGAACGTGTTGGAAAATAGTAAAATCTTTTTGTTGGGTTTGTTTGAATTTTTATAGTTTAGTATTAAGGCTTTTAATTTTAGATTAATAGTTTTGGGATAGTAGTAACATGTTAAGATTTGTTTTTTTTTTGTTGAGAGTTTTGGTAAAGTCGTAAGTATTTGTATTGGTTGATGGCAATAGTGATTGTCTTTGAATAGAGTTTGGTGTCTTTCGTTCATCAAAGGAACTCAAAGGTATATATATATATAAGGATCATTAAGTCTTTTTATAGTTTCAAAAATAAATTTGTAATTAACACAACTAAAAGATTGATATATATATATATATATATATATA
>NW_011499973.1:1208-1665 GCF_000495115.2 Populus euphratica | reverse complement strand
ACATTACAAAAAAAATACAAAGAGAGAAAGCAAAAGCACGATCTTAACCTAGAAATCAAGATGCCTAAATGCATGGAAAATGCCTCCTTTTATAGGCCAAAATTGAAAACTATTGATTTGATGACTAATTAATGAATGGGTGACCAACTCTTAACGTGGTGACAATCCTTATATTCTTTTGTTTGCCTAAAATGTCATTGATAATATCAGAATTAGAACCACTTGAAACATGAAAGTTGTAGGAAATTATCTCAGCTTTCCAGGAAAAAAATAAAGGTCATTTGGACTTCTAGAACTCAAGATATGGGTTGAACACTGAATAGTGTTTCGGGTTGACGATAGATTCAGACTTCTTTATTATTTCTACAATTTGGACTTGAAAATAACCTTTTTAAATCTTATGCTTCATATGAAAGTTGTAGGCCTATGTCTTACCTTTCCATCCATATAAAGTAGA
>NW_011499973.1:0-1096 GCF_000495115.2 Populus euphratica | reverse complement strand
TTTTAGGTCTATGTCTTACCTTTCCATCCATATAAAGTAGACGTAAATTTGAGCTCTATAACTCTAAATATGATCCAATTACCGAACAATGTTCTGGTTTGAACTGCACTAGCATCGCTTTTCTAAGTTTGGCCATTTTTTTTTCCTTTTAATTTTAGTTCTTAAACTCATCAATCAATCCTTTCATTAACGTGATACGCCTGTATTTAAAATAAACTTTCACCATAAATTAAAGGTATCTTATATTATTAGATATGTTATTATAAAACATGTTTTAGTTAAGGAGTTATTGATACTTCAAGTGCAAAATAATGATATAAAACCTTGATAAAAATGCACTTTTAAGTACTAATCAGTAATCTTAGGTTAAGATTTTTTTTTTGAAGTGGTATAGTTTGATGTATCTAAGCCAAAACTAGATGTTGCTATCTTATAAATTTGGAAAGGTTCTTTAGAAATGTCTAATGGGTTGGATTCAATCTCAAATGCTTCAATCAAGAGGTTTTAGATATGGTAAATTACTTCTTCTTCTTTTAATTGGAGTTCATGTAGCTTTGTATTGATTTGATAAAATCTAGAGGTATAGCTTTTTTGGCCATATTTGTAATAAATAATGTTTTTTAGGTCAAATTTGGACTTGGGATTTAATTTTAATTGAAAAGGTTTTGTGGGCTTTGTAGTGGTCTTTTTATAGTAAGACTCAGTTTTTGTATAGAAATGATGTCTGTATTTATGGGCTTATCTTTTGTGAGATGGTTTATTAGGCTTTAAGGTGGTGGGTTTGGAGCATGAACTACTACATGTTGGTTTTAGTATGGATAGGTCAAACTATTGATGAAAACTACCTTGTTATTATCTAGTTCTTCTTATCTTCCACTTAATGTGTTTTCAAAATTTAAGGCTCTAACAAATCTTAAGACCTTTCTTTTTTGGGTAAAACTAACAAGCTCACCATATGTTAATTAGTCACAAAGGATTGTTTTGAAGATAATAATCTCTTTGATCTTGTTCCTAACTCTCTCTCCTAGAAGGGTTGGCAAACCAGCAAGAATTTATCTTTTTAAAAAGGTTAGTTTGAATCTTCTTAGGTCATAAC
>NW_011499857.1:2876061-2912130 GCF_000495115.2 Populus euphratica | reverse complement strand
AAATATTGTCAAAGTAAACTTTCAGACAATGTCCATTTACCTTGAAAACATTATCATTCTTTGGATTCTCGATGTCATAGGCCCCATATGGATACACATGTTTCACAATAAAAGGACCGCTCCATCTTGATCTTAATTTTCCAGGAAATAAATGCAGTCGAGAATTATAAAGTAAGACTTTTTGACCAACATTGAATGTTTTTCTTAGTATTTTCTTGTCATGAAACTCTTTAATTCTTGCTTTATGAATTCTTGAATTTTCATATGCATCATTTCTTATTTCCTCAAGCTCAGTTATTTGTAATTTTCGTAGTTAACTAGCAACATCCAGATTTGAATTGAAAGCTTTAATAGCCCAATAAGCTTTATGTTCAAGTTCCACAGACAAGTGACAAGGTTTTCCATAGACTAGTCTATAAGGTGACATACCTAATGATGTTTTATAAGCAGTTCGATAAGCCCAAAGTGCATCATTAAGTCTTAAAGACCAGTCTTTCCTATTAGGGTTCACTGTTTTCTCCAAAATGTGTTTGATCTCCCTATTAGCAAGCTCTACTTGTCCACTTGTTTGAGGGTGATAAGGGGTGGCAACTTTGTGTGTGATTCCATATTTCTTCATTAAAGACTCAAATGGCTTGTTGTAAAAATGTGTTCCACCATCACTTATTATGGCTCGAGGGACTCCAAATCGACTCAAAATATTTTCTTTCAAAAACTTTATCACTGTTTTGTGATCATTGTTTCGACTTGGAATTGCCTCTATCCATTTTAAAACATAATCTACTATGACTAATATGTACAAGAAACCAAATGATGGAGGGAATGGACCCATGAAATCTATACCCCAACAGTCAAAGATCTCAATGACAATAATAGGATTTAAAGGCATCATATGACGTTTTGAAATAGATCCCAACTTTTGACAATTTTCACAAGACTTGCAGAATGCATGTGAGTCTTTGAACATGGTGGGCCAATAAAATCCACTTTGTAAGATTTTTGCAGTTGTCTTTCTTGACGAGAAATGGCCCCCACATGCCTCAGAATGATAAAATTTAATGACACTACTTACCTCATTGTCAGGAATGCATCTTCGAAATATTTGATCAGGACAATATTTGAATAAATAAGAGTCATCACAATAAAAGTTCTTCACTTCGTTCAAAAACTTTTCTTTGTCTTGAGTACTCCAATCAGCTGGCAAATCTCCTAAAGCAAGAAAATTGATATTTTTATCATGCCAAGGTATTGGACTAAGAGAAAGTAAGGATTTGTTAGGAAAATAATCATCGATTGGTGTGATGTCAGATGTCGAATCTGTTGTCACTATTGATAAAAGATTCGCATCAACATTTTCGGTGCTTGTTTCATCCGTGATTTCTTCCTTAGAATAAATCATTTGCAAATCTTCAGATTCATCCAACTCATTTTTACTTAAAGTAGATTCAAGTTGATCATAAACTAATTCGTCAATATGATCTACTTCTTGTAAATCATTATCATCTTCAGGTTGCTTGCAAATGTTGAAAATATTTATCTCCAATGTCATGTTTCCAAATGATAGCTTCATTAGTCCATTCCTACAATTAATCAATGCATTAGAGGTTGCAAGCAACAGACGTCCTAAAATAACAGGAAATGAATTACATGCTTCAACAGGTTCTGTGTCCAAGACAATAAAATCCACAGGATAAATGAATTTATCGACTTGTACTAACACATCTTCAATTATTCCTCTAGGCACTTTTATAGATCTATCGGCAAGTAAAAGAGATATAGAAGTTGGTTTTAACTCACCTAGATTGAGACTTTGAAAAACTGAATATAGAAGTAAATTCACACTAGCACTGAGATCAAGTAAGGCTCTTTCAATTTTATGCTCTCCAATAAAGCAAGAAATTGTAGGACAACCAGGGTCTTTATATTTCAAAGCATTATTGTTTTGAAGAATAACACTTACTTGTTCGGCTAAAAAGGCTTTCTTTTTCACATTCAGTTTCCTCTTCACAGTACATAGATCTTTCAAAAATTTAGCATAGGAAGGAACCTGTTTAATAGCATTCAGCAAAGGTATATTGATCCTTACCTGTTTGAAAATTTCAAAAATTTCAGAGTTGTGATTGACTTTCCTTTGTTTGGTCATGGCTTGAGGAAATGGAAGTACTGGCGGAGAATCAGTCTTTTCTTTGCAATTTTCAGATTCAACCCCTTCCTTACCTTCAGAGATTGACTCATCATCTTTCTCATAAGGTTCAAGAGAGGGTTTTTCAATAACCTTACCACTGCGCAGACTAGTGACTGATTTGACTTGATCCATGTGTTGGCTTCCGGAACTACTTTTATTTACATTGTATTGCCCTTTGGGATTTTGTTGTGGTTGAGATGGAAACTTACCTTTCTCTTGGAAACTGAGAGCAGATGTTAATTTAGCAAGAGTATCTTTAAAATCTGTCATGTTTTGAGCAAGTTGAGTATTGATTGTCTCTTGCTTTTCAATGAATGCATGCAATGTTTCCTCAAGATTTCTTCTAGGAGGTGGAGCATAAGGAGGTGCATATCCATGAGAATTTTGGAAATTATGGTGTGCTTGAAACGGTGGTTGTGAAGTTTGTGCATTGTTGTTCTCACTCTTCCAACTGAAATTTGGGTGATTTCTCCAACCAGGGTTGTATGTTTGTGGTTGTTGTGAAGTTTGTGCATTGTTATTCTCACTCTTCCAACTGAAATTTGGGTGATTTCTCAAACCAGGGTTAAATGTTTGGGAGTATGGGTTGTGGTTGGCCCTTTGAAAACTATTTAAAGCATGGGCTTGTTCATGGAGACATTCCTTAAAAGAAGGCAAGGTTGGACAATCGTTGGTTGAGTGTTCATTTGTTTCACAGATTTGACACACAATGTTTTCAACAGATTTTAATTGACCACTCTTTTTCAATTCTAGTGCCTCGACTTTTCTAGCTAAAGATGCAAACTTGGCTTGAAGGTCATGATCTTCCCTAAGGTTGTACATACCTCCACTAGATGTATGAGGTTGAGTTTTACTCGGTGCCTCATAAGTACCCGTTGTGTCCCAATTTTGAGCATTTTCAGCTAACAAGTCTAAGTACTCCATTGCTTCATCAGGGTCTTTATCTTCAAAAGTTCCATTGCACATCAATTCAACCATTTGCCTATCTTTAGGTGTTAACCCTTCATAGAAATGTGAAACCAATCTCCTTATTTCAAAACCATGATGAGGGCAATAGTAAGCAAGTCTCGATACCTATCCCAACATTGGTAAAATTTTTCTCCTGGTTTTTGAGTGAAAGTGGTGATTTGTCTTTTGAAAGAGTTTGTTTTGTGAGATGGGAAAAATTTCTTTAAAAACTGTTGTTGCATTTCATCCTAAGCACGAATGGATCCTGGTCTTAAATTTTGTAGCCATGTTTTAGCTTTAATCTGATGGTGTTCATGCTACAATTTAAATTATTATATGTGTTGCAGACCTCTTTAAATTTTCTTAAATGCAAGTATCGATTTTCCAATTCTAAGCCATGAAAAGAAGGTAAAAGTTGAATAATACCTGGTTTAAAATTAAAATGAGATGCATCAGGAGGAAAAACTATGCATGATGGTGCACTTGTTGTTGTGGGATTCATGTGGTCTTTAAGTGTTCTGGCATGGTTATTCTCATTATTCTCATTATGAAGTGATTGATTATCTTCTTCAGCCATATTTTCTGAAAATAATGAGGGTATCCTACAAAGTCTACCACTTGATGTACGTGACCACGCTCTCATGAACGTGTAGGAATAGAATAAGAGGAAAAAAAAACAAGAGAAGAAGAAACAAGAGAAAAGAAACAAAGTTATATACAAGAAAAGTGAAAGAAGAAAATAAAATAAATACTATAATTTATACAAAACTTACCTCCCCGGCAACGGCGCCAAAAACTTGACACGACTAAAAGATTGATGTCTTCTCCCAAGTGTAGGAGTGTCGAAGTAATAAATAACCCGGCAAGACCGAGGTCGAACCATAAGGAGGTTAATTGTATAAATTATAAATAACAATAATACAACAACAACAACAACAATAATAGTAATAACAGCAATAATAATAATAGTAATAATAATAATAATAATAATAATAATAATAATAGTATTAGTAGTAGTAATAATAATAATAATAATAATAAAGAAAAAGAAGAAGATAAAGATGAAGATGAGAACTTTGAGATAAAATATTAACGTAAAGATTTAACAACGATAACAATAAATGTCAAGGTTAGAGGATCCACTAATGGTATGTCAAACAAGTATAGTATAAACTTTTATTAGTCAATTGGAAACCACACACAAAGGAGGTTCCAATTAGATGATAGATTGTTAACATGATTACATTAGTCATCTTATTCGATTAATGCTAATACTTGTAAATCTCGTCAAGCATTCATGATTATAACTTATGTTAACAACAAATCAAGTTCTTTTCATAGCTCAGGTGTCGGTTATACCATACATTATGAGCTATGAAAGTGCCAAGCATTTGTTGTACCAAGTGTAAATGCAAGGAAATGAAAGGCATAAACTTGATATTAATGAAAACAAAGCATAAACATTACAAAAAATACAAAGAGAGAAAGCAAGAGCATGATCTTGATCTGGACACCAAGATGCCTAAATACATGGCAAATGCCTCCTTTTATATTCCAAAATTAGGAACTATTGATTTGATGACTAATTGATGAATGGGTAGCCAACTCTTGACTTGGTGACAATCCTTATCTTCTCTTGTCTACCCAAAATGTCATTGATAACGTCAAAATTGGATCCACTTGAAAACATGAAAGTTGTAGGCAATTGTCTCAGCTTTCTTATGTAAACAATTGCTCGGGCTGGAGGACAGCTTCGGGCTTCTTTGTTGTTGCAATAATTTAGACTATAAAATGACCTTTTTAGATCTTGGGCTCCATATGAAAGTTGTAGGTCTATGTCTTACCTTTCCATCCATATAAAGTAGACCTAAATCTGAGATCTATAGCTCCAGATATAACCCAATTACCGAACAGTGTTCCGGTTTGGATTGCACCGACATCTCTTTTCTAATTTTGGTCATCTCTTTGCCCTTGCAATTTAAGTTCTTAAAGTCATCAATCAATCCTTTCATTTATGTGATAGGCCTGCATTTAAAATGAACATTTACCACAAATTAAAGGTATCTTATATTATTATAAAACATGCTTTAGTTAAGGAGTTATTGATACTTCAAGTGCAAAATGATGTTATAAAACCATGAGAAAAATGCACTTTTAAGTACTAATCAATAACACTTGGTACAACAAATGCTTGGCACTTTGATAGCCCATACTATATCGTACAACTGACACCTGAGCTATGAAAGGAACTTGATTTGTTGTTAACATAAGTTATAATAATAAATGCCTGACAAGATTTACAAGTATTAGCATTAATCAAATAAGATGACTAATGTAATCATGTTAACAATTTATAATCTGATTGGAACCTCCTTTATGTATGGTTTTCAATTAAGTAATAAGAGTTTATGCTATACTTGTTTAACATACCTCGGTATTGTCAGGTCATTTATTACTTCAACCTTTCTGCACTTGGAAAAAGATATCAAACTTTTGGTTATGTCTCTGACAATACCACGATCGAACCGTAGAGAGGTTAATTCTATAAATTATAAACAACAATAATATAACAATAATAATAACAAACAATAATAATAGTAATAGTAATAATAGTAATACTAGTAATAATAGTAACAATAATACTACTAATAGTAGTAGTAGTAATAAAGAAGAAGAAGAAGACGAAAAAGTTGATGAGAACTTTGAGATGGAAGATTAATGTAAGGATTAAACAATGATAACAACAAATGTTAAGGTTAGAGGATACAATAATGGTATTCAAACAAGTATAGTATAAACTCTTATTACTCAAATGGAAACCACACACAAAGAAGGTTCCAATCAAATTATAAATTGTTAACATGATTACATTAGTTATCTTATTTGATTAATGCTAATACTTATAAATATTGTCAGGCACTCATGCTTATAACTTATGTTAACAATAAATCAAGTTTTTTATAGCATAGGTGTAGGTTACACCATACAGTTGGGCTATGAAAGTGCTAAGTATTTGTTGTACCAAGTATTATACAACATAAATCTAGATTAACCATTTAACACGAAAAGTATTAAAAGTGAACAAGATAACAAATACAAAACATGTTAGTATCAAACATTAAAGTCCATGTGAAGTTTACACCATACTTATTCTTGCACCATTAGTGTAACCTTTTCACCTTGACATAATAAACTTAACTACACATAATGAAAGAAAGAAAAAAATAGGAACATAAATACGATAAAAGTTAACTAAGAAAATGAAAGGCATAAACTTGATATTAATGAAAGCAAAACATAAGCAATACAAACAGAGAAAGCAAGAACATGATCTTGATCTGGAAACCAAGATGCCTAAATGCATGGCAGATGCCTCCTTTTAGAGGCCAAAACTGGGAATTATTGATTTGATGACTAATTAATGAGTTGGTGGCCAACTCTTGACTCAGTGACAATCCTTATGTTCTTTTGTCTTCCCAAAACATCATTGATAACATTAGAATTAGAACCACTTGAAATATGAAAGTTGTAGGAAATTGTCTCAGCTTTCCAAGAAAAAAAATGGAGGTCATTTGGACTTCTAGAACTCCAGATATGGGTCAAAAACTAAATAGTGTTTGGATTGAAGAATAGATTCGGACTTCTTCATTGTTGTTACAATTTGGAATTGAAAATGGCCTTGTTAAATCTTGGACTTCTATGAAAGTTATTGGTCTGTGTCTTACCTTATATCCATATAAAGTAGACCTAAATCTGAGATCTACAGCTCCAGATATGACCTAATTACCGAATAGTGTTCTAGTTTGGACTGCACCAACATATCTTTTCTAAGTTTGACCATCTCTTTGTCCCTTCAATTTCAATTCTTAAACTCGTCAATCAATCCTTTCATTTATGTGATTGGCCTGCATATAAAATGAACATTTACCGCAAATTAAAGGTATCTTATTTTATTAGATATGTTATTGACACGACTAAAAGGTTGATGTCTTCTCCCAAGTGCAGGAGTGTCGAAGTAATAAATAACCCGGCAAGACCGAGGTCGAACCACAGGGAGGTTAATTGTACAAATTATAAACAACAATTATAAAACAACAATAACAACAACAACAATAGTAATAATAATAATAATAATAATAATAATAATAATAATAATAATAATAGTAGTAGTAGTAGTAGTACTAATAATAATAATAATAATAATAATAATAATAATAATAATAAAGAAGAAAAAGAAGAAGATGATGATGATGATAACTTAGAGATGAAATATTAATGTAAGGATTAAACAATAATAATAACAAATGTCAAGGTTAGAGGTTCCACTAATGGTATATCAAACAAATATAGTATAAACTCTTATTATTGAATTGAAAACCACACACAAAGGAGGTTCCAATCAAATTATATATTGTTAACATGATTACATTAGTCATCTTATTCAATTAATGCTAATACTTGTAAATCTCGTCAAGCATTCATGATTATAACTTATGTTAACAATAAATCAAGTTCCTTTCATAGCTCAGGTGTCGGTTATACCATACATTATGGGCTATGAAAGTGCCAAGCATTTGTTGTACCAAGTGTTATACAACATAAATCAAGATTAGTCATTTAACAAGCAAAGTATTAAAGAGTGAACAAGATAACAAATATAAAACATGTTAGTATCAAACATTAAGGTCCATATTAAGTTTACACTATACTTATTCTTCCACCATTAGTGTAACCTTTTCACCTTGACATAATTAACTTAGCTAGACATAATGAAAGAAAGGAAAACAAATAAACAAAATAAGAACATAAAAGTTAACTAAGTAAAGGAAAAGAAATGAAATGCATTTATTCTAGAATAATGAAAGTAAAGCATAAACATTACAAAAAATACAAAGAGAGAAAGGAAGAGCATGATCTTGATCTGAACACCAAGATGCCTAAATGCATGGCAAATGCCTCCTTTTATAGGCCAAAATTGGGTACTATTGATTTGATGACTAATTGATAAGTGGGTGACCAACTTTTGACTTGGTGACAATCCTTATCTTCTCTTGTCTGCCCAAAACGTCATTGATAACATCAAAACTGGAGCCAGTTGTAAACATGAAAGTTGTAGCCACTTGTCTCAGCTTTCTTTTGTAAAAATTTCAGCTCATTTGAACTTCTAGAACTCCAGCTATGGCCAAAATACCGAACAGTGCTCGGGCTGGAAGACAGATTCGGGCTTCTTTGTTGTTGCTACAAGTTGGACTTGATAATGGCCTTTTTAGATCTTGGACTCCATATGAAAGTTGTAGGCCTATGTCTTACCTTTCCATCCGTATAAATAGGACCTAAATCTGAGATCTGTAGCTCCATATATGACCCAATTACCGAATAGTGTTCCGGTTTGGATTGCATCGACACCTCTTCTCTAAGTTTGACCATCTCTTTATCCTTGCAATTTAAGTTCTTCAAGTTATCAATCAATCCTTTCATTTATGTGATAGGCCTGCATTAAAAATAGACATTTACCACAAATTATAGGTATCTTATATTATTAGATACATTATTATAAAACATATTTTAGTTAAGGAGTTATTGATACTTCAAGTGCAAAATGATGATATAAAACCATGATAAAAATACACTTTTAAGTACTAATCACACCCCCCAACCAAAGCCTGTATTTAAAATGAACATTTACCATAAATTAAAGGTATCTTATATTATTAGATATGTTATTATAAAACATGTTTTAGTTAAGGAGTTATTGATACTTCAATTGCAAAATAATGATATAAAACCTTGATAAAAATACACTTTTAAGTACTAATCACACTCCCCAACCAGCTTATATTACTAGTCTCTAGTAATCAAAACGTTAAAATAGAAAAATAATTTGTAAATTCCACAAAGCAAAGTATTCATCATTCAACTTCCATTAATCTATCCGGATAAACAAAATCTCATTAAATTTATATATTTACTCACTAGCTCTTAAATAAAATATTAATAAACTTTTTTTTTGTACTTAATATATCAATATATAGTTATGGGCTTTACTTGGAAGAAAACAAAATTCTTATTCTAATGTTTAAGGTTAACTTCCTTGGGTTGGGATTACTATTTTTGTCTTTTTTTTTTGTCTTTTTTTTTTTAACTCTATATACATATACTTTAAAAACATCATGCATCTTTAACCCATGTAACGAGCTTTCAGCTAATGACTCCCAGACCAGTTGGTCTTAGGGCATCAGGTGTTGAGACACCCCTACAACCTTAGTAACTCCGGTTGCAGATCTGATACGTAGATAGTGCAATGTTTGATTTCCTTAAGCTTTTCTCCTCAACCCATGTAACAAGCGTTGGACCAATAGATCCTAAGTCAATTGACTTTAGGATATTAGATGTTAAAACACCCATTCAGGTTTAACTGCTTAGGTTAAGGAGGTTATGAAACCAAACTTATCTATATTTTTATTATATCATTTTTTTTGCTCTTTTTTTTGTTTTTTGCAAATTATATATTATCCATTTCCCTTAATTGTTACCTTTAATAAAAGAACATAAATAATATAATAATCCAATGTGCAACCCACAATCATATGTTAAAGTGTGCGTGTGAAAATTAAGGTTTAAGAATACATGTTAAATGAGTATATGAGTAGAATTAAGTGATAGCAATACAAGAGTTTGTAGACCTAAATATTTCAAAAAGTATTTTGATAGACCTTGTTATAAAATATTCCAAATAACTATTGAAAAATGTTAACCAAGATACGCTTTAAGAGTCAATAAAATTCCTCCTTACTCTACCATCTCAGTAACAACAGTTTGCAAATGGTTTATGAAAAATAAAACATGGTTAATTTTTTTTAATATCAACTACTACCCTCTCTCCCCAACCAAAATGAGACATTGTCCTCAACGTTCTAGGGTAGAAAGATAGAGTATAGAAGACATCATCCGAAACAGTGACTACTAATAAACCTGAAACACACTTAAACAAATATAAAAAAAAAACAAAACATAAATATTACACTTTATAAATAAAACCAAAAGACATAAATGTTTACAAACTAAGACTTAAATTGTAGTTGTTATTGTGGCTCATCTCTTTCCTTGGTTTTAAGTCCAAGAACGGTTTAAACACTCTATATGGGTCGGGGATAAGCTTCCCATCCACTTTTCTTAAAAACTAGCAAATAGGGTCTTTTTTTAGTCAGATTCTCAAGACTATGCCAAACATGTTCTTTATGAAAATGGGTTCATAAGTCATGAATTGCACGATGCATATCTCCACTATGATGAGACTTAAGAGTCAATAGAAGAATATCTAAAGACTATCTATGTTTTGACATAAAACCCACCTTTTAACAATTTTCACAGGTTTTGCAGAATGCATGTGAATCCTTGAACGTGGTGGGCTAATAAAATCCACTTTGTGAGATTTTTATAGATGAGAAATGACTCTCACATGCCTTAGAATGACAAAGTTTAATGACACTACTTACCTCATTATCGGGAATGAATCATTAAAATATTTTATCAGGATAATATTTGAATAAGTAAGGGTCATCTCAATAAAGGTTTTGCACGTCACTTGACACGATTAAAAGATTGATGTCTTCTCCTAAGTGCAGGAGTGTCGAAGTAATAAATAACCCGACAAAACCAGAGTCGAACCACAAGGAGGTTAATTGTACATAAATAACAATAATACGACAACAATAATAATAACCACCACAACAACAATAATAGTAATAACAATAATAATAATAACAATAATAATAACAATAATAATAATAAAGAAAAAGAAGGAGAAGAAGATGAGAACTTTAAGATGGAATATTAATGTAATGATTAAACAATGATAATAACAAATATCAATGTTAGAGGTTCCACTAATGGTATGTCAAACAAGTATAGTATAAACATTAATGTAACGATTAAACAATGATAATAACAAATGTCAAGGTTAGAGGTTCCACTAATGGTATATCAAACAAGTATAGTATAAACTCTTATTATTGAATTGGAAACCACACACAAAGGAGGTTCCAATCAGATTATATATTGTTAACATGATTACATTAGTCATCTTATTCAATTAATGCTAATACTTGTAAATCTCGTCAAGCATTCATGATTATAACTTCTGTTAACAACAAATCAAGTTCCTTTCATAGCTCAAGTGTCGGTTATACCATACAATATAGGCTATGAAAGTGCCAAGCATTTGTTGTACCAAGTGTTATACAACATAAATCAAGATTAGTCATTTAACAAGCAAAGTATTAAAGAGTTAACAAGATAACAAATATAAAACATGTTAGTATCAAACATTAAAGTCCATATTAAGTTTACATTATACTTATTCTTACACCATTAGTGTAACTTTTTCACCTTGACATAATAAACTTAGCTAGACATAATGAAAGAAAGAAAAATAAATAAACAAAATAAGAACATAAATAACATAATAGTTAACTAAGTGAAGGAAAGGAAATGAAAGGCATAAACTTGATATTAATGAAAACAAAGCATAAACATTACAAAAAATACAAAGAGAGAAAGCAAGAGCATGATCTTGATCTGGAAACCAAGATGCCTAAATGCATGGTAAATGCCTCCTTTTATAGGCCAAAATTGGGAACTATTGATTTGATGACTAATTGATGAGTGGGTGCCCAACTCTTGACGTGGTAACAATCCTTATCTTTCTTGTGTAAACAATTCAGGTCATTTCGACTTCTAGAACTCTAGATATAGGCCAAACACTGAACAATGCTCAGGCTGGAAGATAGATTCGGACTTCTTTATTGTTGCTACAATTTGGACTTGAAAATGGCCTTTTTAAGCCATGAGCTCCATATAAAAGTTGTAGGCCTATGTCTTACCTTTCCATCCATATAAATTAAACCTAAATCTGAGATCTACAGCTCTAAATATGACCTAATTACCAAATAGTATTCCGGTTTGGATTGCACCGACATCTCTTTTTTAAGTTTGGCCATCTCTTTGTCCTTTCAATTTCACTTCTTAAATTCATCAATCAATCCTTTCATTTATGTGATAGTCCTGCATTTAAAATGAACATTTACCATAAATCAAAGGTATCTTATATTATTAGATATATTATTATGAAACATGTTTTAATTAAGGAGTTATTCATACTTCAAGTGCAAAATGACGACATAAAACCTTGATAAAAAATGTACTTTTAAGTACTAATCACACCCCCCCCAACCAGCTTATTACTAGTCTCTAGTAATCAAAGTGTTAAAATAGAAAAACAATTTGCAAATTTCACAAAGCAAGTTATTCATCATTCAACTTCCATTAATTTATCCAGATAAACAAATTCTCATTAAATTTATATATCTGCTCAATACCTCATAATAAGATATTAATAAACCTTTATTTTATGCTCAATATATCAACACATAATTATGGGGCTTTTCTTGGAAGAAAACAAAATGTTTATTCTAATGTTTAAGGTTAACTTCCTTGGGTTGGGATTATTATTATTATTTCTTCTTTTCTTTTTTTTTTTAAATATATATACATATAACTTAAAACACCATGCATCTTTAATCCATGTAATGAGCTTTCGGCTAATGACTCCTAGACCAGTTGGTCTTAGGGCATTAGGTGTTAAGACACCCCTACGAGCTCAGTAACTCGGGTCGCAGATGCTGATATATAGATAGTGCAATGTTTAATTCCCTTAAACTTTTCTCCTCAGCCCATGTAGCAAGCATTGGGCTAATAGCTCCCAAGTCAGTTGACTTTAGGGTATTAGGTGTTAAAGCACCCCTTTAGGCTTAATTGCTTAATTTAGGGAGGCTACGAAACCAAACTTATCTACATTTTTATTATCATTATTTTTTTTTGCTCTTTTTTTTGTTTTTTTAAATTATATATTATCCATTTCCCTTAGTTGTTACCTCTAACAAAAGAACATAAATAATGTAATAATCCATTATGCAATCCACAATCATATGTTAAAGTGTGTATGTGTAAATTATGGTTTAAGAATATATATTAAATGAGTATATGAGCAAAATTAAGTGATAGTAATGCGAGAGTTTGTAAACCTGAATATTTCAAGAAGTATTATGATAGACCTTATTAAGAATGGTTACTAAGATACGTCTCAAGAGTCATAAAAAGATCTCCTTTACTCTGCCATCATAGTAACAATAATTTTGCACATGCTTTATGAAATAGAAAACACATTTAGTTTTTTTTTTAGCTACTACCCTCTCCCCCCAACCAAAACGAGACATTGTCCTCAATGTTCTAAGATAGAAAGATAGAGTATAAAAGATATCACCTGAAATAACAAACACTAACAAACCTGAAACACACTGAAACAAATATAAGAAATAACAAAACACAATAATAAAACCAAAAGACACAAAGATTCACAAATGAAGGCTCAAATCTAATTTAAGCTTGTTACGGCTTTCCTTATATGACCAGTTTATACGACTCATGGAGGGATCAATCACATGAATGAAAGATTGTAGTTGGTCAATCAATTGTTCAGCAGTAGCAGCAAAGATTATGATTTGTCATGCAGAAGATGTTATAAATTCCTGTTCCACAGCATGATCAAGAAAAGACAACAACTTATCATAATAACCATTAACATTTAACAAACCTATGGGTTTATGGTGAATGTGCAGTTGAGCCCAAGAGGAAATATGAAAGATCTCTTCCAATGTGCCTAGACCACCTGTAAATAGAAATTCCTGTTCCACTCAACCCAGGACTAGATCCACCGAAAACACAAATAATTTTTATTTGATGACTTGAGGAACTTGTCATTTCTACACACTTCTATATCTGATGAATATATGGGTTAAGTGGAAATGAAGGGAAGGAAGAGAGGATTTTATAGATAAGAAATTAAAAGGGCAATCATACCACCTATGTGTAGGCCAGCTGGAGTCTCACATACTCTCTCTCTCTCTCTTTATTTATTTATTTTAAAAAGCATGTGTATGTACAAGTAGTTGTAATTGTGGCTCACATCTTCCTTTGGTTTTACGTCCAAGAACGGCTTAAACGCCCTCTATGGGTCGGGGATAGGTTTCTCATCCAATTTTCTTAAAAACTAGTAAATATGGTCTTTGTTAGTCAGATTCCCAAGACTAAGTCGATTATGGTCTTTATGAAAATGGGGCCATAAATCATGAATTGCACGATGCACATCTCCACTAGGATGCGTCTCAAGAGTTAATTGAAGATTATTTAAAGACTCCTTACTTAGGCTATCCTTAATAAATTGTATTTTATCTTCACGATTTATAGATGTCATTCCTAAAGAACGACATTGTGCATTACAAGTCCATCTGACACATCTATGACAGACTTTTAGTCGTTTTGCACGATGTTTCTTTGCAAAAGTGCTTTTACCTATTCCAGGCATGTGTGAAATGAAGGAATTAGAGGACTCACTTGATAATCAGATCTTTGCTTCAATCAACTAGTGAATATCTTCAGGAATTCCATAATTCATTCACAACCTCAATCTTGCACATCTAGCATGGTAAATTTTTATAATTGCATTCTGAGGTAAAGCGAGAAAATACTTTTTCCATTTTTCAAGATTAGTGTCCATTATCAAATGAGAATTGGAAGAGAGGTTTAAAGAATTGCACAAATATATACACAGATACCAATTATTATGGGAAACTGAAAGAACCGACTTAATTCACGGAGTACCGTTGTCCGCCATTTGACCGGGGTGAGAGAAACTAGCAAAAATCACACAAAAAGAAACACAAAAATAATGTGAGAACAACAAAATAATCAACCTTTATTTACAAAATTATTCAAACCAGTTGATTCATTATTTTCACTAGGAAAATTATCAAAGTAAGCTTTCAAACGATGTCCATTTTCCTTAAAAACATTGTCATTCATTGAATTCTCAATATCACAGGCCCTATAAGGATTGCTCCATCTTAATCTTAGCTCTCTAGGGAATGCATAGAATTGAGAATTATAAAACAAAACTTTTTGACCAGTATCAATTTTTTGATAATTTTCACAAGTTTTGCGGAATGCATGCATGTCCTTCAACATGGTGGGCCAATAAAATCTATTTTGAAAGATTTTTGTAGCTGTCTTTTTTTTATGAGAAATAACTTCTACATGCTTCAGAATGAAAAAGTTTAATGACACTACTTACCTCATTGTCGGGAATGAATCTTTGAAATATTTGATCAGGACAATGTTTGAATAAGTTAGGTCATCACAATAAAAGTTCTTCACTTTGTTCAAAAACTTTTCATTGTCTTGGGTACTCCAATCAGCTGGCAAATCTCATAAAGCAAGAACATTGATATTTTTATCATACCAAACCATTGGACTAAGAGAAAGTAAGGATTTGTCAGGAAAGTAATCATCGATTGGTGTGATGTCAAATGTCGAATTTGTTGTCACTTTTGACAAAAGATCCGCATTAACATTTTTAGTGCGTTTTTCATCTGTGATTTCTTCCTCAGAATAAATCATTTACAAATCGTCAGATTCATCTAACTCATTTTTACTTAAAGTACATTGAAGTTGATCATAAACTAATTCATCAATATGACCTACTTCTTGTAAATCATTATCATCTTCAAGTTACTTGCAAATGTTGAAAATATTCATCCCCAATGTCATGTTTCCAAATGATAGCTTCATCAGTCCATTCCTACAATTAATCAATGCGTTAGAAGTTGCAAGAAATAGATGCCCTAAAATAATAGGAAATGAATTACATACTTCAACAGGTTCTGTGTCCAAGATAACAAAATCCACAGGATAAATGAATTTATCGATTTGTAGTAACACATCTTCAACTATTCCTCTAGGCACTTTTACAAATCTATCGGCAAGTAAAAGAGTTATAGAAGTTGGTTTTAACTCATCTAGATTGAGACTTTGAAAAACTGAATATGGAAGTAAATTCACATTAGCTCCAAGAACAAGTAAGGCTCTTTCAATTTTATGTTCTCCAATAAAGCAAGAAATTATAGGACAACCAGGGTGTTTATATTTCAAAGTATTATTATTCAAAAGAATGGCACTTATTTGTTCGACTAAAAAAGCTTTCTTTTTCATATTCAGTTTCCTCTTCATATTGCATAGATCTTCCAAAAATTTAGCATAGGAAGGAACCTGTTTAATAGCATCCAACAATGGTATATTGATCCTTACCTGTTTGAAAGTTTCAAAAATTTTAGAGTTAAAATTGACTTTCCTTTGTTTGGTCATGGCATGAGGAAATGGAAGTACTAGCGGGAAATCAGTCATTTCTTTGCAATTTTCAGATTCAACCCCTTCCTTACCCTCAAGAGATTGACTCATCATCTTTCTCATAAGGTTCAAGAGTGGGTTTTTCAATAACCTTACCACTGCGAAGAGTAGTGACTGATTTGACTTGATCCATGTGTTGGCTTCTGGAACTACTTGCATTTGCATTGTATTGCCCCTTGGTAGTTTGTTGTGGTTGAGATGGAAACTTACCTTTCTCTTGGAAACTAAGAGCAGATATCAATTTTGCAAGAGTATCTTTAAAATCTGTCATGTTTTGAGCAAGTTGAGTATTGATTTTTTTTTTTGGTAAGTTGACGTATATATTAAAGGAAAATGATACAAAGATTATAAGGGGCATACCCCAGATTTACAATGAGAACAGAAATGTAAAACAACAGATGGCTACAGGCTAGCCACCGAACAGAAAACTCAAGACCTAACTTGATTAGTTAGGGAAACCAATACAACCAGCTAAATATCAATTGAAGAATCTATGTTATTGACCCTCCAAGCTCGTTGGATCCTTTTATTTTCTTCTGTTGGTAGGACGTTCCTCATTAAATCAAGCTTATCACGGATGATAAGTTGAGTATTGATTGTCTCTTGCTTTTTAATGAATGCATGCAATGTTTCCTCAAGATTTCTTCTAGGAGGTGGAGCATAAGGAGGTACATATCCATGAGAATTTTGGAAATTATGGTGTGCTTGAAACGGTGGTTATGAAGTTACACATTGTTATTATCACTATTCCAACTGAAATTTGGGTGATTTCTCCAACCAGGGTTGTATGTTTGGGAGTATGGGTTATGGTTGGCCCTTTGAAAACTGTTTAAAGCATGGGCTTGTTCATGGAGACATTCCTTAAAAGAAGGCAAGGTTGGAAAATTATTGGTTGAGTGTTCATTTGTTTCACATATTTGACACACAATGTTTTCAACATATTTTAATTGACCACTTGATACGATCCAAGCAAGGTCAAATTTGGATTTTGATGTAAAATGTGCAACTATCCAGTTTTACGGCAATAGTTATAATTCTCCATCCGACCGTTGGATCGAGCTAAACTTTTACGTGGAGTCTCCTAACATATTGTGTTACCTTGGGTTCAAATTTCAGGTCAATCGGAGTTCGGGAAGATATCTCAATACAAGTTACCAGAGGCTGTATGGATTTTGTTATTTACTTCCTTTTAACTTGTGGACTTCCTATTTGGCTAGGATTCTTTTTCTAAAGGGATGTGGCAGCTTATTTTGGAAATATACTAATTCTACATGGATGTTTAATGGGCTAAAACATAGTTTTCAAGTGGCAAGGATTCATAATTATTGCAGAATCCTTTTCTTACAATGATTCCTTATTCATCCGAGCTACAAAAGAAAAGAAGACTTTAGAATACATTCTACCTTCAGATCAGATTTCCTAGTCTATTTGGGACTTCTTAATGGTGACAAATCTGATTCTAGCATATTTAGGATAGTAATTTTCGGATTTTTATATTTTTATTATTTTCTTCATAGTCTTTGGGTTATTATTACTTATTTGGGTCAATTGTAAGTGGGCTACATATAAATCCACCTAAGGGGGGGTCCATTAGGGTTTCTTTAAGTCTAGAATCACTATAAATAGAGGCATAACCAAACATGTAAGGGAAGACTATTCAGATTAATAAAACTTCTTGTTTGCCACACTTTATGTGTGTGTGTTGGTGAGATAATCTCCCTTCCATGGTTCTCTAATGAACTGAAAAACGACTTATCGAAGAACAATTGTCTTCGTGGCGTCATCCTTATACTTCTCGTTTGCGAATCAATATTCGTTGGGTGGGGGTTTTCCGTTTCCAATAGTGCTGGCGCCTAGGTACAAGTTATCTTTGTGTTACACTCCTATCAAACCTGATTTACTTGGCTTTCCGGGAATTGACATCTTTGCGTGTGGGTTGCGTGACCATGTGATCATGAGGTTCGCATCACCACTCTTTTTCAATTCTAGTGCCTCGACTTTTCTAGCTAAAGATGCAAACTTGGCTTAGAGGTCATGATCTTCCCTAAGGTTGTACATACCTCCACTAGATGTATGAGGTTGAGTTTTACTCGATGCCTTATAAATACCCGCTGTGTCCCAATTTTGAGCATTTTCAGCTAACAAGTCTAAGTACTCCGTTGCTTCATTAGGGTTTTTATCTTCAAACGTTCCATTGCACATCAATTGAACCTTTTGCCTATCTCTAGTTGTCAACCCTTTATAAAAATGTGAAACCAATCTCAATGTTTCAAAACCGTGATGAGGGCAAGAATTAAGCAAGTCTCAATACCTATCCCAACATTGGTAAAATGTTTCTCCTGGTTTTTGATTGAAAATGGTGATTTGTCTTTTGAAACAGTTTGTTCTGTGAGATGGGAAAAATTTCTTTAAAAACTGTTGTTGCATTTCATCCCAACACGAATGGATCCTGGTCTCAAATTTTGTAGTCATGTTTTAGCTTTATCTTTTAATGAAAAAGGAAAAAGCTTTAATCTGATGGTGTTCATGCTACAATTTAAATTATTATATGTGTTGCAGACCTCTTCAAATTCCCTTAAATGCAAGTATGGATTTTCCAATTCTAAGCCATGAAAAGAAGGTAAAAGTTGAATAATACCTGGTTTAAAATTAAAATGAGATGCATCAGGAGGAAAAACTATGCATGATGGTGCACTTGTTCTTGGGGGATTCATGCGGTCTCTAAGTGTTCTAGCACGGTTATTCTCATTATGAAGTGATTGATTATCTTCTTTAGCCATATTTTATGAAAATAATGAGGATACCCTACAAAGTCTACCACTTAATGTACGTGACGACGCGATTGATTATCTTCTTCGGCCATATTTTCTGAAAATGATGAGGATACCCTACAAAGTCTACCACTTGATGTACGTGACCACACTCTCATGCACGTGTAGGAATAGAATAAAAGGAAGAAGAAAACAAAAGAAGAAGAAACAAGAGAAAAGAAACAAAGTTATATACAAGAAAAGTAAAAAGAGAAAATAAAATAAATGCTATAGTACAAGAACTTACCTCCTCGACAACGGTGCCAAAAACTTGACACAACTAAAAGATTGATGTCTTCGCCCAAGTGCAGGAGTGTCGAAGTAATAAATAACCCGGCAAGACCGGAGTCGAACAACAGGGAGGTTAATTATACAAATTATAAATAGAAATAATACAACAACAATAATAATAACCACAACAACAACAATAATTAGTAATAACAATAATAATAATAATAAATAATAATAACAATAATAATAAAAAGAAGGAGAAGAAGAAGAAGAAGAAGAGAACTTTAAGATGGAATATTAATGTAACGATTAAACAATGATAATAACAAATGTCAAGGTTAGAGGTTCCACTAATGGTATGTCAAACAAGTATAGTATAAACTCTTATTATTCAATTGGAAACCACACACAAAGGAGGTTCCAATCTGATTATAGATTGTTAACATGATTATATTAGTCATCTTATTTGATTAATGCTAATACTTGTAAATCTTGTCAAGCATTCATGATTATAACTTATGTTAACAACAAATCAAGTTCCTTTTATAGCTCAGGTCTCGGTTATACCATACAGTATGGGCTATGAAAGTGCCAAGCATTTGTTGTACCAAGTGTTATACAACATAAATCAAGATTAGTCATTTAACAAGCAAAATATTAAAGAGTGAACAAGATAACAAATACAAAACATGTTCCATATAAAAGTTTTAGGCCTATGTTTTACCTTTCTATCTATATAAAGTAGACCTAAATCTGAGATTTACAGCTCTATATATGACCTAATTGATGTGCTTTTTTCTTTTTCTTTTTTTTCTTTTCTTTTCTTTTGTATTTGCATGAGAGTTTGGACACGTACATTAAGTGGTAGACTTTCTAGAAAATCCTCATTTTCTTCAGAAACCATGGCCGAAGAAGATAATCAATCAATTCATAATGAGAATAATGAGAATAATCGTGTTAGAACACTTAGAGATCATATGAATCCAACAAGAACAAGTGCACCATCATGTATTGTTTTTCCTCCTGATGCATCTCATTTTAATTTTAAGCCAGGTATTATTCAACTTTTACCCACTTTTCATGGCTTAGAATTAGAAAATCCATACTTGCACTTAAGATAATTTGAAGAAGTTTGTAACACTTATAATGACTTAAATTGTAGCATGAACACCATCAGATTAAAGCTTTTTCCTTTTTCGTTAAAAGATAAAGCTAAAACATGGCTACAAAATATTAGGTCAGGATCCATTCATGCTTGGGATGAAATGTAACAACAGTTTTTAAAGAAATTTTTCCCTTCTCATAGAACAAACTCTTTCAAGAGACAAATCACCACTTTCACTCAAAAACCAGGAGAAACATTTTACAAATGTTGGGATAGATATAAAGACTTGCTTAATACCTGTCCTCATCATGGTTTTGAAACATGGAGATTGGTTTCACAATTTTATGAAGGGTTAACACCTAAAGATAGGCAAATGGTGGAATTGATGTGCAATGGAACTTTTGAAAATAAAGACCCTGATGAAGCAATGGAGTACTTAGACTTGCTAGCTGAAAATGCTCAAAATTGGGACACCACAGGTACTTGTGAGGCACCAGGTAAAACTCAACCTCATACATCTAATAGAGGCATGTATAATAGCCTTAGGGAAGATCATGACCTTCTAGCCAAATTTGCATCTTTAGCTAGAAAAGTTGAGGCACTAGAATTAAAAAAGAGTGGTCAATTAAAATCTGTTCAAGAAATTGTGTGTCAAATTTGTGAAACCAATGAACACTCAACCAATGATTGTCCCACGTTGCCTTCTTTTAAGGAATGCCTCCATGAACAAGCTAATGCTTTAAATAGTTTCCAAAGACCAAGTCATAACCCGTACTCACAAACATACAACCGTGGTTGGAGAAATCACCCAAATTTCAGTTGGAAGAGTGGTAACAATAATGCACAAACTTCACAGCCACCATTTCAAACACAACATAATTTTCAAAATTTTCATGGATATGCACCTCCTTATATTCCCCCTCCTAGAAGAAATCTTGAGGAAACATTACATGCATTCATTGAAAAGCAAGAGACAATCAACACTCAAAATGCTCAAACCATGGCTGATTTGAAAGATACTCTTGCAAAGTTCACATCTGCTCTCAGTTTTCAGGAGAAAGGTAAGTTTCCATCTCAACCCCAGCAAAATCCCAAGGGGCAATACAATTCAAGTACAAGCAATTCTGGAAGCCAACATCTGGATCAAGTCAAATCAGCCACTACTCTCCGTAGTGGTAAGGTTATTAAAAAACCCATTCTTGAACCTTGTGAAAAAGAAGGTGAGTTAGTCTCCAAGGATAAGGAAATGGTTGAACCTGATCATTGCAAAGAAGAGACTGATTCCCCACCAGCACTTCCATTTCCTCATGCCATGACCAAACAAAGGAAAGTCAATCACAATTCTGAAATCTTTGAAACTTTCAAACAGGTAAGGATTAATATACCTTTGCTAGATGTTATTAAACAGGTACCATCTTATGCTAAATTTTTGAAAGATCTATGCACTGTAAAGAGAAAATTGAATGTGAAAAAGAAAGCCTTCTTAGCCGAACAAGTAAGTGCCATTCTTCAAAATAATAATGCTTTGAAATATAAAGACCCTGGTTGTCCTACAATTTCTTGCTTTATTGGAGAACATAAAATTGACAAAGCTTTACTTGATCTTGGAGCTAGTGTAATTTACTTCCATATTCGGTTTTTCAAAGTCTCAATCTAGGTGAGTTAAAACCGACTTCTGTTACTCTTTTACTTGCTGATAGATCTATAAAAATGCCTAGAGGAATAGTTGAAGATGTGTTAGTACAAGTTGATAAATTTATCTTTCCTGTGGATTTTATTGTCTTGGATACACACCCTGTTGAAGCATGCAATTCAATTCCTGTTATTTTAGGACGTCCATTTCTTGCAACTTCTAATGCATTGATTAATTGTAGGAATGGAGTGATGAAGTTATCTTTTGGAAACATGACATTGAAAATGAATGTTTTTAACATTTGCAAGCAACCTGGAGATGATAATGATTTACAGGAAGTAGATTTTATTGAAAAAATAATTTACGATCAATTTGAAAATTCTTCCAATGAAACTGAGTTTAATGAATCTGAAGATTTACAAATGGTTTGTTTTCAGGAAGAATCAAAGGCAAATATTTGGAGACCAAAAATTGAGGAATTGCCACCACGATCAATTGGGTCCATACCTTCAAGTGTTCAACCACCAAAACCCGATTTGAAGCCATTGCCATGTAATCTCAAATACTCATTTTTGGGAGAAAATGAAACTTTTCCGGTAATAATTTCTTCCAAACTTAATGTTCATCAAGAAGGTAAGTTATTACAAACTCTGAAAATGCACAAAAATGCATTAGGATGGACCATAACTGACATAAAAGAAATTAGTCCTTTGATTTGCACACACAAGATTTATTTGGAGGAAAATGCTAAACCCTCTAGGAAAATGCTAAACACAAGATTCAAAGATTTTAGTGTAATATCTAACCCATTGTGTAACCTTCTAACAAAGGATAATGTTTTTGAATGGACTGAATATTGTGAAGAAGCCTTTGTTAAACTTAAAAACCTGCTTACATCTGCTCCTGTCATTCAACCTCCTGATTGGTCATTACCTTTTGAAATAATGTGTGATGCTAGTGATTATGCCGTGGATGCTGTTTTAGGACAAAGAAAAGATAAGAAACCCTATGTGATTTACTATGCAAGTAAAACTTTAAATAGTGCTCAAATAAATTACACAACCACTGAAAAAGAATTACTTGCTGTAGTATTTGCATGTGAAAAATTCAGATCTTATCTTGTTGGCTCACCTGTTATTGTTTTTAGCGATCATGCAGCGTTGAAATATCTTCTTTCTAAGAAGGATTCTAAAGCTAGATTGGTGCGGTGGATTTTGTTACTTCAAGAATTCAATATCACAATCAAGGATAAGAAAGGCACCGAAAATGTTGTCGCGGATCATTTGTCAAGATTGACAACTGATTCGAAATCTGACATCACACCAATCGATGACTACTTTCCTGATAAATCTTTACTTTCTGTCACTACAATGCCTTGGTTTGCTAATATTGTTAATTTTCTTGTTTCAGGACATTTGCCAGCGCATTGGGGCACCCAAGACAAAAGAAAGTTCTTAAACGAAGTGAAGAACTTTTATTGGGATGACCCTTATTTATTCAAATATTGTCCTGACCAAATATTTCGAAGATGCATTCCCGACAATGAGGTAAGTAATGTCATTAAATTTTGTCATTCTGAGGCATGTGGGGGTCATTTTTCGTCAAAAAAGACAACTGCAAAAATCTTACAATGTGGATTTTATTGGCCCACCATGTTTAAGGACACGCATGCATTCTGCAAATCTTGTGAAAATTGTCAAAAGTTAGGATCTCTTTCAAAACGTCACATGATGCCTTTAAGTACTATTCTTGTCATTGAAATCTTTGACTGTTGGGGTATAGATTTTATGGGTCCATTTCCTCCATCATTTGGTTTTGTGTACATATTAGTCGCAGTAGACTATGTTTCAAAATGAATAGAAGCAATTCCAAGTCGTAACAACGATCATAAAACAGTCATTAAGTTTTTGAAAGAAAACATTTTGAGTCGATTTGGAATCCCTCGGGCCATGATTAGTGATCGTGGAACACATTTCTGTAACAAGCCATTTGAGTCTTTAATAAAGAAATATGGAATCACACACAAAGTTGCCACCCCTTATCACCCCCAGACAAATGGACAAGTAGAACTTGCTAATAAGGAGATCAAACAAATCTTGGAAAAAACAGTGAACCCTAATCGAAAGGACTGGTCTTTAAGACTTAATGATGCACTTTGGGCCTATCGAACTGCTTTTAAAACATCATTAGGTATGTCACCTTATAGGTTGGTGTATGGAAAACCTTGTCATTTGCCTGTGGAACTTGAATACAAAGCTTATTGGGCTATTAAAGCTTTCAATTCAAACCTGGATGATGCGAGTCAGCTGCGTAAGTTACAAATAAATGAGCTTGAAGAAATAAGAAATGATGCATATGAGAATTCAAAAATTCATAAAGCAAGAATCAAAGACTTTCATTATAAAAGAATCTTGAGAAAAACATTTGATGTTGGTCAAAAAGTTTTGCTTTATAATTCTCGACTCCATTTATTTCCTGGAAAGCTAAGATCAAGATGGAGCGGTCCATTTGTTGTGAATCATGTATATCCTTATGGGGCTTTTGATATTGAGAATCCAAAGAATGGTAATGTTTTCAAGGTCAATGGACATCGTTTGAAAGCTTACTTTGATAATTTTTCTAGTAAAAATGAATCCATTGGTTTGAATGATCCTGTATATGAAGGTTGATTATTTTGTTTTTCTCATATTTTTTTTGTGTTTCTTTTTGGTGTGACTTTTGTTTTGCTAGTCTTTCTCCAACCCCGGTCAAATGGCGGATAACGGTACTCCATGACTCTAAAGTCGGTTCTTTCAGTTTCCCATGATAATTGATATCTTTGTGTATATTTGTTCAATTCCTTGTTCCTTCTCTTTTCTTTACATCTCTTCTTCACTTGTCTTTAAAAACAAAACAAAACAAAAATGGACACCACTCTTGCAAAATTGAAAAAGTATTTTCCTGCTCTGCCTCAGAATGCGATTACAAAAATTTATCGTATTAGGTGTGAAAGATTGAGGTTGTTAATGAGCCGTGGAATTCCTGAAGATATTCGCTGGATAATTGAAGCAAAGATCCGATTATCAGGTGAGTCTTCCAACTCTTTCATTTCATACATGCCTGAGACAGGTAAAAGCACTTTTGCAAAGAAACGTCGTGCAAAACGACTAAAAGTCTGTCATCGATGTGCCAGATGGACTTGTAATGCAAAATGTCGTTCTTTAGGAATGGTATCTATAAACCGTGAAGATAAAATACAATTCATTAAGGATGGCTTGAGTAAGGAGTCATTAGATAATCTTCTATTAACTCTTGAGACGCATCCTAGTGGAGATGTGCATCGTGCAATTCATGATTTATGGCCTCATTTTCATAAAGAACATGATCGACTTAGTCTTGGGAATCTGACTAAAAAAGACCATGTTTGCCAGTTTTTAAGAAAATTGGATGGGAAGCCTATTCCCGACCCATAGAGGGCGTTTAAGCCGTTCTTGGATTGAAAACCAAGGGAAAGCTGTGAGCCACAATCACAACTGCTTTTACATACATATTTGTTTTTTTATATATATAATAATAATAATAAAAAAAAAAAAAAGAAAGAGAGAGAGAGTGAGACTTCAGCTAGCCTACATATAGTTGGTATGCTTTGCATTTTCAATTTTTCATCTATAAAATCTTCTCTTCCTTCCCATCATTTCTACTCAACCCATTCATTCAGCATATATATAAGTGTGTAGAAATGGCGAGTTCCTCTGTTTCTAAAATAAAAACTATTTGTGTTTTTGGTGGATCTAGTCCTCGGAAAGAAAAGGAGTTTTTAGAATCAGCAAATCATCTTGGTCGGGTACTAGCTGAGAGAAAGATTCATTTAGTGTATGGGGGAGGCAGTCTTAGGTTAATGGGGAGTGTTTCAATAGCTGCATTTGTAGGAGGCAGTCAAGTTTTAGGGGTTGTCCCTAAACTTTAGCCGAAGGGGACATCATTGGAAAAACAATTGGAGAGGAATTACAGGTCTCCACAATGTCTGATAGAATGAATACAATGTTTAACCATGCTGATGCCTTCATTGCCTTACCAGGTGGTCTGGGTACATTGGAAGAGATCTTTCATATTTCCTCTTGGGCCCAACTGCACATTCACCATAAACCTATAGGTTTGTTAAATGTTAATGGTTTTTATGATAATTTGTTGTCTTTTCTTGATCAAGCTGTGGAACAGGAATTTCTAACATCTTCGGCACGACAAATCATAATCTCTACTGCTACTGCTGAACAATTGATTGACCAACTACAATCTTTCATCCCTGTAATTGATCCCTCCATGAGTCAACTCAATTGGTCAAACATGAAACGCCGTAAAAAGCTTAAATTGGATTTGAGCCTTAGTTTGTGAAAAAATGTGTCTTTTGGTTTTATTAATAGCATAATATTTGTGTTTTGTTGTTTCTTATATTTGTTTTAGTGTGTTTCAGGTTTGTCAATAGTCGCTGTTTCAGGTGATATCTTCTACACTCTATCTTTTTTATTAGAACATTGAGGACAATGTCTCGTTTTGGTTGGGGGAGAGGGTAGTAGTTGATATTAAAAAAAAAATTGTTATTAAGTAACTTTATTTTCTATTATTTCAACTATTTGCAAAACTATTGTTACTAGGATGGCAGAGTAACGGAGGAACTTTAGTGACTCTTGAGACGCATCTTAGTAAACATTCTTAACAAGGTCTATTATAATACTTCTTGAAATATTCAGATTTACAAACTCTTGGATCTTTATCTATAGATTATGTTTATATGCTCATCTAACAAGTATTTCTAAACCTTCATTTTCACACACACACTCGAACATATGATTGTGGGTTGCACATTGGATTATTACATTATTTGTGTTCTTTTGTTAAAGGTAACAACTAAGGGAAAGGGATAGTATATAATATGCAAAAAAAAAAACAAAAAAAAACAAAAAAAAAAAAATTAAAAAGAAAAAAAAACAAAGTAAAAAACAAAAAAAATATAATAATAAATAAAAAAAAACAAAGTAGATAAGTTTGGTTTCGTAGCCTCCTTGACTTAAGCAAATAAGCCCGAAGGGGTGTTTGAACACCTAGTACCCTAAAGTCAACTGACTTGGGAGTTATTGGCCTAGTGCTTGTTACATGGGTTGAGGAGAAAGCTTAAGGGAATCAAACACTGCACTATCTACATATTAGTATTTGCAACCCGAGTTACTAAGCTCATAGGGGTGTCTCAACACTTGATGTCCTAAGACCAACTGGTCTGGGAGTCATTAGCCGAAAGCTCGTTACATGGGTTCAGGATACATTGTGCTATAAATTCTTGCTTTCAAAAAAAAAGCAAAAGGAAAAAAAAAAGATAACAATCCCAACCCGAAGAAGTTAACCTTAAAAATTAGAACAAAAATTTTGTTTTCTTCCATGAAAAGCTCCATAACTATGTTTTGATTTATTGAGCACCGAAAGAAGGTTTACTAATATCTTGTTTAAGAGGTATTAAACAGATATATAAATTTAATAAGAGTTTGTTTATCTGGATAGATTAATAGAAGTTAAATGATGAATGCCTTGCTTTGTGGTATTTGCAAATTATTTTTCTATTTTAATGGTTTGATTACTAGGGACTAGTAATAAGCTGGTTGGGGGGTGTGATTAGTACTTAAAAGTGCATTCTCATTAAGGATTTATGTCATCATATTGCACCTAAAGAATCATTAAATTCCCTAACAAAAGCATGTTTTATATTAGCAAGTCTAAAAATATAATATACCTTTAATTCATGGTAAATGTTCATCCTAAATGCAGGTCTATCACATAAATAAAAGGATTGATTGATGAGTTTAAGGATTGAAATTGAAAGGATAAAAAGAAGGCCAAACTTAGCAAAGTGTTGCTGGTGCATTCCAAACTCGAACACCGTTCAGTAATTTGATCATATCTGGAGCTGTAGATATCAGATTTAGGTCCATTTTATATCGATGGAAAGGTAAGACATAGACCTACAACTTTCATATGAAGTCAAAGACTCATTTCTTCCGTTTTCAAGCCCAAATCTTAGCAACAACGAAGACGTCGGAAGCTGTCCTGCAGCTCAAGCACTATTCGGTTTTTGGCTCATATCTTGAGTTCTAGAAGTCCAAATGAGCTCTGGTTTTTTTTTATGGAAAGCTGAGACAATTGCCCACAGCTTCCACAATTCAGTTGGCTATAATTCTGATGTGAGCAATGATGTTTTGGCCAGCCAACAATATCAAAAATTAGCCCACAATATCAAAAAAACAGCAGCCATTAATGTCAAAAACCAGCCACCAAATCAATGGATGCCCACCAATTCTTCAATCAATCAATAGTTCTGAAACTTAGCCTATAAAAGGAGGCATTGTCCATGTATTTAGTCATATTAATTTTCAGATCAAATTTATCTTCTTGTTTTCTCTCTACATCTTTGTAATGTTCAAGTTTTTTTTCATGCTACAGTAATCTCTTGTTTATGCTCTTTCATTTCCTTTCCTATTCTTAGTTAGCTTATATTATGTTTATGTTCTTATATTGCTTATTTATGTTTTTCTCCTTCTTAATGTTTAGCTAAGTTAATTATGTTAAGGTGAAAAGGTTTCTCTAATGGTGTTAGAATAGGTATAATATAAACTCAACATGGGCTTTAAATGTTTATATCCAAGAAAGATTGTTATTAACATGTTTTATCTTTTTATCTTACTAATTCTTAATACCTTGCTTATTAAATGGTTAATTTAGATTTGTGTTGTATAATATTTGGTACATCAAATGCTTGATCCTTCATAGTTTTCGGCCGACATCGTTATTATGATAGGAACTTGATTTGTTGTTAACATAAACTAGCAACATGAATGCTTGATGATATTTATAAGTATGGTATTACTTAGATAAGATAATTAATATGATCATGTTAGTAATTTATAATGAGCTAATAACGAGAAATCATCCGATTAGAACCTCCTTTGTGTGTGGTTTCTAGTTGAGTAATAAAAAGAGTTTATATTATATTTATTTGAAATACCATTAGTGAATCCTATAACCTTGACATATGTTTTGTTATTGTTTAATCCTTACATCAATATCACATCCCAAAACTTTCTTCAACTCCTTTTCTGTTATTATTCTCTTCAAATCTTTTTTCTTTATTTGTAATTTATATAATTCACCTCCCTGTGGTTCGACCCCGGTCTTGCCGGATTATTTTACTTTGACACTCCTGCACTTGGGATAAGACATCAACTCTTTGATCGTGTCAGTAGAGCATAAAGAGGTGCATATCCATGAGAATTTTAAAAATTATAATGTGCTTGAAATGGTGGTTGTGAAGTTTGTATATTGTTATTATCACTCTTCCAACTGAAATTTAGGTGATTTCTCCAACCAAAGTTGTATGCTTGCGAGTATGGGTTATGATTGGGCTTTTGGAATATATTTAAAGCATAGGCTTGTTCATAAAGACATTCCTTAAAAGAAGGAAAAGTCAGACAATCATTGGTTGAATGTTCATTGGTTTCATATATTTGACACGCAATGTCTTGAACATATTTTAATTGACCGCTCGTTTTCAATTCTATTATCTCGACTTTTTTAGCTAAAGATGCAAACTTGGCTTGAAGGTCATGATCTTCCCTAAGGTTGTACATATCTCCACTCGATGTATGAGGTTGAGTTTTACTCATGCCTCATAAATACCTGTAGTGTTCAAACTTTGAGCATTTTCAACTAATAAGTTTACTTCACTACTTCTTCATCAAGGTCTTTATCTTCAAAAGTTTCATTGCACATCAATTTAACCGTTTGCCTATCTCTAGGTGTTAACCCTTCATAAAAATATGAAACCAATCTTCATGTTTCAAAATGATTAGTACTTAAAAGTGCATTTTTATCAAGGTTTTATATCATCATTTTGCACTTGAAGTATCAATAACTCCTTAACTTTTAGCATGTTTTATAACAATATATCTAATAATATAAGATACCTTTAATTTGTGGTAAATGTTCATTTTAAATGCAAGCCTATTACATAAATGAAAGGATTGATTGATGACTTTAAGAACTTAAATTGCAAGGGCAAACAAATGACCAAACTTAGAAAAGAGATGTCGGTGCAGTCCACACCGCAACATTATTCGGTAATTGGGTCATATATGGAGCTATAGATCTCAGCTTTAGGTCTACTTTATATGGATGGAAAGGTAAGACATAGGCCTACAACTTTCATATGGAGCCCAAGATCTAAAAAGGCCATTTTCAAGTCCAAATTGTTGCAACAACGAAGAAGCCTGAATCTGTCCTCCAGCCCGAGCACTGTTCAGTATTTTGGCCATATCTGGAGTTCTAAAGGTTGAAATGAGCTGAATGTTTTACATAAGAAAGCTGAGATAATTGCTTACAACTTTCATGTTTCGAGTGGCTCCAATTTTGACGTTATCAATGACGTTTTGGGCAGACAAGAGAAGATAAGGATTGTCACCAAGTCAAGAGTTGGCCACCCACTCATCAATTTTGGCCTATAAAAGGAGGCATATGCCATGCATTTAGGCATCTTGGTCTCCAGATCAAGATCATGCTTTTGCTTTCTCTCTTTATATTTTTTGTAATGTTTATGCTTTGCTTTCATTAATATCAAGTTTATGCCTTTCATTTCCTTTCATTTACTTAGTTAAATTTTATCTTATTTATGTTCTTAATTTGTTTATTTATTTTTCTTTCTTTCATTATGTTTAGCTAAGTTTATTATGTCAAGGTGAAAAGGTTACACTAATGGTGTAAGAATAAGTATAGTGTAAACTTAATATGGACTTTAATGTTTGATACTAACATGTTTTGTATTTGTTATCTTGTTCACTCTTTAATACTTTATTTGTTAAATGACTACTCTTGATTTATGTTGTATAACACTTGGTACAACAAACGCTTGACACTTTCATAGTTCATACTGTATGGTATAACCGACACTTGAGCTATGAAAGGAACTTGATTTGTTGTTAACATAAGTTATAATCATGAATGCTTGATGAAATTTACAAGTATTAGCATTAATTAAATAAGATGACTAATGTAATCATGTTAACAATCTATAATCTGATTAGAACCTCCTTTGTGTGTGGTTTCCAATTGAATAATAAGAGTTTATACTATACTTTTTTGACATCCATTAGTGGATCCTCTAACCTTGACATTGTTTGTTATCATTATTTAATTCTTACGTTAATTTTCCATCTCAAAGTTCTCATCAACCTTTCTTCTTCTTCTTTTTCTTTATTATTATTATTATTATTATTATTATTATTACTACTATTATTATTATTATTATTATTATTATTATTACTACTACTACTACTACTACTACTACTACTAATACTAGTGTTATTAGTATTATTATTGCTACTATTATTATTTTTGTTGTTATTGTTACTATTGTTGTTGTTTATAATTTGTATAATTAACCTCCCTGTGATTCGACCCCGGTCTTGCCGGGTTATTTATTATTTCGACACTCCTACACTTGGGAGAAGACATTAATCTTTTAGTCGTGTCACAAAACCATGATGAGGGCAAGTATTATGCAAGTCTCGATATCTATCCCAACATTGGTAATATGTTTCTCCTGGTTTTTGAGTGAAAGTAGTGATTTGTCTTTTGAAAGAGTTTGTTCTATGAGAGGGGAAAAACTTCTTTAAAAACTAGTATTGCATTTCATTCCAAGCATAAATGGAACTAGGTCTCAAATTTTATAGCCATGTTTTAGCTTTATCTTTTAATGAAAAAGGAAAAAGCTTTAATCTGATGGTGTTCATGCTACAATTTAAATTATTATATGTCTTGCAGACCTCCTCAAATTCCCTTAAATGCAAGTATGGATTTTTGAATTCTAAGCCATGAAAAAAAGGTAAAAGTTGAATAATACCTGATTTAAAATTAAAATGAAATGCATCGGGAGGAAAAACTATGCATGAGGGTGCACTTGTTCTTGTGGGATTCATGTGGTTTCTAAGTGTTCTAGCACGATTATTCTCATTATGAAGTGAGTGGTTATCCTCTTCGACTATGTTTTCTGAAAATGATGAGGATACCCTACAAAGTCTACCACTTAATGTACGTGACCACACTCTCATGCACGTGTAGGAATAGAATAAAAGGAAGAGCAAAACAAAAGAAGAAGAAATAAATGAAAAGAAACAGTTATATATAAGAAAAGTGAAAAGAGAAAATAAAATAAATATTATAATTTGTACAAGAACTTGCCTCCCCGGCAACGACGCCAAAAACTTGACATGACCAAAAGATTGATGTCTTCTACCGAGTGCAGGAGTGTCGAAATAATAAATAACCCGATAAGACTGTTGTCGAACTACAGGGAGGTTAATTGTCTAAATTATAGATAACAATAATACAACAACAACAATAACAACAAAAAAAGTAACAATAATAATAATATTAGTAGTAGTAGTAGTAGTAGTAGTAGTAAGAATAACAATAAAAAAGAAGAAGAAGAAGTTGATGAAAACTTTGAGATGAAAGATTAACATAAGGATTAAACAATGATAACAACAAATGTCAAAGTTAGAGGATCGACTAATGGTATTTCAAACAAGTATAGTATAAACTCTTATTATTCAAATGGAAACCACACACAATGGAGGTTCTAATCAGATTATACATTGTTAAAATGATTATATTAGTTATCTTATTCGAATAATGCTAATACTTGTAAATATTGTCAGGCATTCATTCTTATAACTTATGTTAAGAAAAAATCAAGTTCCTTTCATAACACAGGTGTAGGTATACCATATGGTTGAGCTATGAAAGTGCTGAGTATTTGTAGTACCAAGTGTTATACAGCATAAATCTAGATTAAACATTTAACAAGCAAAGTATTAAAAGTGAACAAGATAACAAATACAAAATATGTTAGTATTAAACATTAAAGTCCATGTTGAGTTTACACTATACTTATTCTTACACCATTAGTGTAACCTATTCTCCTTGACATAGTAAACTTAACTATACATAATGAAAGAAAGGAAAATAAATAAACAAAATAAGAACATAAATAAGATAAAAGTTAACTAAGTAGAGGAAAATAAATGAAAGGCATAAACTTGACATTAATGAAAGCAAAACGTAAGCAATACAAAGAGAGAAAGCAAGAGCATGATCTTGATCTGGAAATCAAGATGCCTAAATGCATGACAAATACCTCCTTTTATAAGCCAAAATTGAAAACTATTGATTTAATGACTAATCGATGAGTGGGTGACCAACTTTTAACTTAGTGACAATCCTTATCTTCTCTTTCTTCCCAAAATATCATTAATAACGTTAGAATTGGAACCACTTTCTATGAAAATAAATAGAGTCATTTGGACTTCTAGAACTCCAAATATGAGCCAAACACTTAATAGTATCTGGGCTGCAGGATAAATTCAGACTTCTTTATTGTTGTTACAATTTGGACATAAAAATGGCATTTTTAAATCTTGGGCTCCCATGAAAGTTGTAGGCCTATGTCTTACATTTCCATCCATATAAAGTAGACCTAAATCCGAGATCTACAGCTCCAGATATGACCTAATTACCAAACAGTGTTCTAGTTTGGATTGCACTAGTATATCTTTTCTAAGTTTGACCATCTCTTTGTCCTTTCAATTTCAATTCTTAAACTCATCAATCAATCCTTTCATTTATGTGATAGGCCTGCGTTTAAAATGAACATTTACCATAAATTAAAGGTATCTTATATTATTAGATATGTTATTATAAAACATGTTTTAGTTAAGGAGTTATTGATAGTTCAAGTGCAAATGATGATATAAAACCTTGATAAAAATGCACTTTTAAGTACCAATCAATTAGCCTATGAAATCTCCTATAAAAATTTAAGCTCGATGAAATGGTTGGATAAAAAGTTTTGGCACTTTGGAGCTGTTACTTTGTAATTGAGTGACCACTGCTCTTTTTCAACGAGTTGGAATCCCAAATTTACTTGAGGGAAAACGACCTCTAGAAACTCTTTTAAAAAAAAATTTAGGATCCAATCGTCATATCAAAAGATATGACCTTTTTGAGCAATTAGTTGTCTAGAACAACAACATCCCATTTTCACAGAGTTGCAAATCTTCAACTCCTTTAGGGAAAAAAAACCTTTGGAAACTCCTGTAAAGCTTTGAACAAGATTCAATGGTTGATCAAAAGTTTTGGTACTTTTGAGTCGTTACTTTATAAAGGAGCAAACACAACTCCTTTTCATTGAGTTACGATACTAATTCTACTCCAAGGAAAACGACCTCCGTAAACTCCTTGAAAAATTTAAGCAAGATCAAACTGTTGGATCAAAACTTGTTACTATGTAAAAATAATTCTACTCTATAATGGAATGACCACACCTCATCTTCACTATGTTGCGATCCCAATTCTACTAGGGAAAATAACCTCTGGAAATTTTTGTAAAAATTGATAGGGATCCAACAATCATATCAAAAGATATGGCCCTTTGAGCCATTACACTGGTCTAGACCAACAACAACACCTCTTTATTGAGTTGTGATTATTCAAGTCTTGTAGGTAAAATAGCCTCTAAAAACTTAAGTAAAACTTTGAGCGTAAACTTATGTAAAACTTTGAGCGTTGATTGTGCATCAAAAGTGTCATTAAGTCTCTTATTTTACATATGTATTTATTATTTTTATTTGGTTGTTTTTATAATAATTGATGTGCTTTTTAGTAATGAAGTTTCTTTTAATGTTTCGATTGGTTTTTGGAGCTTAAATGAATTAATTCAGAAAAATTCAATGTCGGAATTCAGAACAAAGAATTGAAGAGACATTTAGTTGGTTCTAATAAGTGCTCCAAATTTGCCCCAAAAATCAATTCTATTCCAATTTTAGAAAAGAATATCATATAATCTATTTCAAATGCAAACTTGCCTTATGTTGTGTGCAAACTTCAACCATTAAACACTCAAGGTTTCAATGTCAATCTTAGCCCAAATAATAGGTACAATTATATCCTTATTTTATGCTTAAATTCAGCCCCAAATCAACCTTCAAATCAGCCCAAGCACAATCCATGATCTTACATGTCCATACAACAAATAACAATTGATTTATTTCAAATAATCCATTGATCCAAGAAGGCAAGCACATGGATGGAAAGCTAGAGGGGACATCATTATATTATTTTGGGTCAAAAAGAAGAAAGAGACAGCTCATAAATGAGGAAGAAAAATGTGCACCAAAGTGGTTGCAAAGTTGGCCTGATTTGATTTTTCAAAATACCTTTTGGTGTTTTGCCCATAACTTTTGACTCACGTGTCCAAATAAGCTGTTCTTTAATGATTTAGAAATGTGACATAATTTCCTATAAATATGTCTTTAATAGATATCTCAAAAAATGGCTTCTAGGAGGGCCTAAATTGCTGTCAAAAGTTAGCATTAGATTTGTGTCCGAATTTTTACTGAAATTGTGTTGTGTTCTTCTTTATAGATTTTGGTTCTTTAGCTTGTAAAACTTATTATTTCAGTTTGATTCAAGTTATTTCATGTTTATTGAAGTGTTCTTATATATAATCAAGGTTAGCTAATCTCTTTCTTGGATCCAAATCAATGATGATGGTAGTTGAGGTGAGTTCTTTAAGATATGAATGAATCTTAATGTTTATCTTCTCATTTTCATCATGAATGTTTTATTATTGCAAAGAAATTTTAGAAATCATTTAGGTACTTGACACGACTAAAAGATTGATGTCTTCTCCCAAGTGCAGGAGTGTCGAAGTAATAAATAACCCGGCAAGACCGGGGTCGAACCACAGGGAGGTTAATTGTAAAAATTAAAAACGACAATAGTA
>NW_011499857.1:2869759-2875989 GCF_000495115.2 Populus euphratica | reverse complement strand
AATAATAATAATAATAATAATAATAATAATAATAATAATGATAATGATAATAGTAGTGGTAGTAGTAGTAGTAGTAGTAATAATAATAATAATAATAAAGAAAGAGAAGAAGAAGAAGATGATGAGAACTTGGAGATGGAAAATTAATGTAAGGATTAAACAATAATAATAACAAAGATAGGCAAATGGTTGAATTGATGTGCAATGGAACTTTTGAAGATAAAGACCCTGATGAAGCAATGGAGTACTTAGACTTGTTAGCTGAAAATGCTCAAAATTGGGACACCGCGGGTATTTATGAGGCATCGAGTAAAACTCAACCTCATACATCTAGTGGAGGTATGTACAACCTTAGGGAAGATCATGACCTTCAAGCCAAGTTTGCATCTTTAGCTAGAAAAGTCGAGGCACTAGAATTAAAAAAGAGTGGTCAATTAAAATCTGTTGAAAACATTGTGTGTCAAATCTGTGAAACAAATGAACACTCAACCAACGATTGTCCAACCTTGCTTTTTTTTAAAGAATGTCTCCATGAACAAGCCCATGCTTTAAACAGTTTTCAAAGGGCCAACCACAACCCATACTCCCAAACATACAACCCTGGTTGGAGAAATCACCCAAATTTCAATTGGAAGAGTGAGAACAATAATGCACAAACTTCACAACCACCATTTCAAGCACACCACAATTTCCAAAATTCTCATGGATATGCACCTTCTTATGCTCCACCTCCTAGAAGAAATCTTGAGGAAACATTGCATGCATTCATTGAAAAGCAAGAGACAATCAACACTCAACTTACTCAAAGCATAATAGATTTTAAAGAAACTCTTGCAAAATTCATATCTGCTCTCAGTTTTCAAGAGCAAGGTAAGTTTCCATCTCAACCACAACAAAATCTCAAGGAGCAATACAATGCAAATGCAAGTAGTTATGGAAGTCAACACATGGATCAAGTCAAATCAGTCATCACTTTTTATAGTGGAAAGGTTATTCAAAAACCAATTCTTGAACCTTGTGAGAAAGATGATGAGTCAACCTCTAAGGGTAAGGAAGGGGTTGAATCTGAAAATAGCAAAGAAATGACTGATTCTCCGCCAGCACTTTCATTTTCTCATGCCATGACCAATCAGGAAGAAATCGAGGATGAAAAAGGCACCGAAAAGGTTGATGCGGATCTTTTATCAAAAGTGACAACAGATTCGACACCCGACATCACACCAATCGATGATTACTTTCCTGATAAATCTCTACTTTCTCTTAGTTCAATGCCTTGGTTTGCTAAAAATATCAATTTTCTTACTTCAGGATTTTTGCCACCTCACTGGAGTATTGAAGACAAAAGAAAATTCTTGAGCAACGAGCAAAATTTTTGTTGGGATGACCCTTACTTATTCAATTATTGTCCTGATCAAATATTTCAAAAATGCATTTTCGACAATGAGGTAAGTAATTTCATTAAATTTTGTCACTCTAAGGCATGTGGGGATCATTTCTCTTCAAAAAAGAGGATTGTAGAAATCTTACAAAGTGGATTTTCCTGGCCAACCATATTCAAGGAGTCACATGTATTTTGCAAAAACTATGAAAATTATCAAAAGGTGGGATTTATTTCAAAACACAGAGAGTCTTTAGATAATATTCTATTGACTCTTAAGTCTCATCATAGTCAAGATAAGCATCGTGCAATTCATAACTTAGGAACCCATTTTCATAAAGAACATGTTTGGCATAGTCTTGGGAATCTGACTAAAAAAAGACCCTGTTTGCCAGTTTTTAAGAAAACTGGATGGGAAGCCTATCCCCGACCCATAGAGGGCGTTTAAGCCATTCTTGGATGTAAAACCAAGGGAAGATGTGAGCCACAATCACAACTACCTGTACATACACATGCTTTTTTTTTCAAAAGTAAATAAATAAAAAGAGAGAGAGAGTGTGTGAGACTCCAGCTGGCCTACATATAGGTGTTATGATTGCCTTTCTAATTCCTCATCTATAAAACCCTTTTTTCCTTCTTTTCATTTCTACTCAACCCATACATTCAACAAATACAGAAGTGTGTAGAAATGGCAAGTTCCTCAAGTCATCAAATAAGAAATATTTGTGTTTTTGGTGGATCTAGTTCTGGGAAAGAAAAGGAGTTTTTAGAATCAGCAAATCATCTTGGTCAGGTGCTAGCTGAGAGAAAGATTCATTTAGTGTATGGGGGAGGCAATCTTGGGTTAATGGGAGGTGTGTCAATAGCTGCATTTTTAGGAGGTAGTCAAGTTTTGGGGGTCGTCCCTGAAGCTTTGGCACAAGGGGACATCATTGGAAAAACAATTGGAGAGGAACTTCAGGTCTCCACAATGTCGGCTCGAATGAATGCAATGTTTAATCATGCTGATGCCTTCATTGCTTTACCAGGTGGTCTAGGCACATTGGAAGAGATCTTTCATATTTCCTCTTGGGCTCAATTACACATTCACCATAAACCAATAGGTTTGTTAAATGTTAATGGTTATTATGATAAGTTGTTGTCTTTTCTTGATCATGCTGTGGAACAGGAATTTCTAACATCTTCTGCACGACAAATCATAATCTCTGCTGCTACTGCTGAACAATTGATTGACCAACTACAATCTTTCATTCCTGTGATTGATCCTTCCATGAGTCGCATAGATTGGTCATCTAAGGAAAGCCGTAAAAAGCTTAGATTGGATTTGAGCCTTCATTTGTGAATTTTTATGTCTTTTGGTTTTCTTATTGTGTTTTGTTATTTCTTATTTTTGTTTCAGTGTGTTTCAGGGTTTGTCGGTGTTCGTTATTTCAGGTGATATCTTCTATACTCTATCTTTCTACCTTAGAACATTGAGGACAATGTGTCTCGTTTTGGTTGGGGGGAGAGGGTAGTAGTTGATAAAAAAAAAATTGTTTCTCATTTCATAAAGCATGTGCATAATTGTTGTTACTAGGATGGCAGGGTAAAGGAGTTCTTTTGTTAAAGTGACTCTTGAGACGCATCTTAGTAACCATTCTTAACAAGGTCTATTATAATACTTCCTGAAATATTCAAGTTTACAAACTCTCGTATTGTTACCACTTAATTCTGCTTATATACTTATTTAACATGTATTCTTAAACCTTAATTTACACACACACAATTTAATATATGATTGTGGGTTGCATATTGGATTATTACATTATTTATGTTCTTTTGTTAAAGGTAACAACTAAGGGAAAGGGATTGTATATAATTAAAAATAAAAAAAAACATGAAAAAAAAAGAAAAAAAATGATGATAATAAAAATGTAGATAAGTTTGGTTTCGTAGCCTCCCTAACCTAAGCAATTAAGCCCGAAGGGGTGTTTTACCACCTAATACCCTAAAGTCAACTGACTTGGGAGCTATTGGCCCAACGCTTGTTACATGGGTTGAGGAGAAAAGCTTAAGGGAATCAAACATTGCACTATCTACATATCAGTATCTGCGACCCGAGTTACTAAGCTCGTAGGGGTGTCTTAACACCTAATGCCCTAAGACCAACTGGTCTGGGAGTCATTAGCTGAAAGCTCGTTACATGGGTTAAAGATGCATAATGTTTTTAAATTATATGTATATAGATTTTTAAAAAGAAAAAAAGAAAAAAAAAAGACAAAAATAATAATCTCAACCCAAGGAAGTTAACCTTAAACATTAGAACAAAAATTTTGTTTTCTTCCAAGAAAAGCCCCATAATTATGTGTTGATACATTGAGCACAAAAGAAAGGTTTATTAATATCTTGTTAAGTGGTATTGAGCAGATATATAAATTTAATGAGAGTTTGTTTATCTGGATAGATTAATGGAAGTTAAATGATGAATACCTTGCTTTGTGGAATTTACAAATTGTTTTTCTATTTTACGCTTTGATTACTAGGGACTAGTAATAAGCTGGTTGGGGGGTGCAAATATAAAACATGTTAGTATCAAACATTAAAGTCCATATTGATTAGTATTTAAAAGTGCATTTTTATCATGGTTTTATATCATCATTTTGCACTTGAAGTATCAATAACTCCTTAACCAAAGCATGTTTTATAATAATATATCTAATTATTAGATACCTTTAATTTGTGGTAAATGTTCATTTTAAATACAAGCCTATCACATAAATGAAAGGATTGATTGATGAATTTAAGAACTGAAATTGTAAGGGCAAAGAGATGACCAAAATTAGAAAAGAGATGTCACGTAATCCTAACCCTTCATAGAAATGTGAAACCAATCTCCATATTTCAAAACCATGATGAGGGCAAGTACTAAGCAAGTCTCGATACCTATCCCAACATTGGTAAAATGTTTCTCCTGGTTTTTGAGTGAAAGTGGTGATTTGTCTCTTGAAAAAGTTTGTTCTATGAGATGGGAAAAACTTCTTTAAAAACTGTTGTTGCATTTCATCCCAAGCACGAATGGATCCTGGTCTTAAATTTTGTAGCCATGTTTTAGCTTTATCTTTTAATGAAAAAGGAAAAAGCTTTAATCTGATGGTGTTCATGCTACAATTTAAATTATTATATGTGTTGCACACCTCCTCAAATTCCCTTAAATGCAAGTATGGATTTTCCAATTCTAAACCATGAAAAGAAGGTAAAAGTTGAATAATACCTAGTTTAAAATTAAAATAAGATGCATTAGGAGGAAAAACTATGCATGATGGTGCACTTGTTTTTGTGGGATTCATGTGGTCTCTAAGTGTTCTAGCACGGTTATTCTCATTATTTTCATTATGAAGTGATTGATTATCTTCTTCAGCCATATTTTCTGAAAATGATGAGGATACCCTACGAAGTCTACCACTTGATGTACGTGACCACACTCTTATGCACGTGTAGGAATAAAATAAAAAAAAGAAGAAGAAAGCAAAAGAAGGAGGAAGAAAACAAAATAAAAAGAAACAAAATAAAAGAAACAAAGTTATATACAAGAAAAGTGAAAAGAGAAAATAAAATAAATACTATAATTTATACAAGAACTTACCTCCCCGGCAACGGCGCCAAAAACTTGACATGACTAAAAGATTGATGTCTTCTCCCAAGTGCAGGAGTGTCGAAGTAATAAATAACCCGGCAAGACCGGGGTCGAACCACAGGGAGGTTAATTGTACAAATTATAAATAACAATAACAATAACAACAACAATAATAATAATACTAATAATAATAGTAGTAGTAGTAGTAGTAGTAGTAGTAGTAGTAGTAGTAGTAGTAGTAGTAGTAGTAGTAGTAATAAAGAAAGAGAAGAAGAAGAAGATGATGAGAACTTGGAGATGGAAAATTAATGTAAGGATTAAACAATAATAATAACAAATGTCAAGGTTAGAGGTTCCACTAATGGTATATCAAACAAGTATAGTATAAACTCTTATTATTGAATTGGAAACCACACACAAAGGAGGTTCCAATCAGATTATATATTGTTAACATGATTAAATTAGTCATCTTATTTAATTAATGCTAATACTTGTAAATCTTGTCAAGCATTCATGATTATAACTTATGTTAACAACAAATCAAGTTCCTTTCATAGCTCAGGTGTCGGTTATACCATACATTATGGGCTATGAAAGTGCCAAGCATTTGTTGTACCAAGTGTTATACAACATAAATCAAGATTAGTCATTTAACAAGCAAAGTATTAAAGAGTGAACAAGATAGCAAATATAAAACATGTTAGTATCAAACATTAAAGTCCATATTAAGTTTACATTATACTTATTCTTACACCATTAGTGTAACCTTTTCACCTTGACATAACTAACTTAGCTAGACATAATGAAAGAAAGCAAAATAGATAAACAAAATAAGAACATAAAAGCTAACTAAGTAAAGGAAAGGAAATGAAAGGCATAAACTTGATATTAATAAAAGCCTGCGTTTAAAATGAACATTTACCATAAATTAAAGGTATCTTATATTAGTAGATATGTTATTATAAAACATGTTTTAGTTAAGGAGTTATTGATACTTCAAGTGCAAAATGATGATATAAAACCATGATAAAAATGCACTTTTAAGTACTAATCAGTACTGTTATAATCTTGAATTTTTATGCACAAACTTTAGTTTTGGTATAGAGACTGCTTGATTCAATATCTAACTTAATATGAAAGTACTTGTTCATTCTTAAGCAATAATCAATCTTTATCTTTTTAAACTTCATTGTAATATCTTCCGATCTAATATCACCATCATTGATATTAGGTTGAGTT
>NW_011499857.1:2866219-2869655 GCF_000495115.2 Populus euphratica | reverse complement strand
CTTAATTTTTCTTGTCAATTAAAATCTATTTACACGTTTTCATCTTTGAAAACAAATCCATCAATTATTTTCAACCAAGTTATTGTTAATTTAATTTCTCTTGAGTTTTTTTTTGTTACCTAGCTTATTTTCTAGAGCTAGCTCTCTATAGATATGACATCGATCTTACCGAGTTAATTGCTACATCACACACTCGTGCACTTGCGAGTTAAAACAAGTCGATCATAAAAAGCAGTCAAGCAAGCATGATCCAATGATCATATCAAAAGTTTTGGCACTTTTGAACTGTTACTCTGTAATGGAGCAAAACACCTCCTCTTCACTATGTTGCAACTACAATTCTATTCTAGTGAAAACAACCTCCAGAAACTCCCATAAAAATTTAGCGAGATCCAATGGTCACATTAAAAGATGTGGCCATTTTGAGCCATTAATTTGGTTTACATTGACAACATCTCCTCTTCATTAAGTTGTGATTCTTCAACTCCTCCAAGGAAAACAACTTCAGAAAACTCCTACAAAAGTTTAAGCAGGATCCAACCGTGAAAGCCAAAATGTGGCCTTTTTGAGCCATTACTCTAGTCTAAACCGACAACATCTCCTCTTCACCAATTTATGAATCTTCAGCTCCTCTAGGGAAAATAGTGTAATGACCCGGCCCTTTCAAGGCCAAAATTAATGGACTTTTTTTTAATCATTTGATTTGGGATGTTTTTCACCATATCATTATTCAAATTTATCATTGCATTTTGTTCATTAACAAGGCACAATCTACGTAGGACGATGTAAGTCAATGTTCCCATAAAATGGATTCTTAATACTTGTGCCCATAATATTAAATTTCCATGCTTATAGGTTTACATTACATCGTATTGATATACTTATAATTCACATTCTTCTTCGAGTCTCGTTGACATCACGAGATCATATAAGAGTGTTAAACAACAAGTTACACAATTGGTACTTTCATTATCCTAACCTCATATAATTTCACAACATGACATCTTTATTAGATGAATACCTTCTATGTATATTTATACACATCATATCAACTTGTTTGCACATTTACATCTGTGTTCCATTTTAATTTTTCATTATTAGACTTACAAAAGGGGTCAGACTAGTAATTTAATGATTAACATATCTATTCATATAAAACTCATATCACTCATAACATGTGAACATATAGTTCTCTTCAAAATATGTGAGATGCGAAATGGATTTCCCTACGCACCATGTTGGTATGATGTCCTTGTTACAGCACAAGATAATTCTAAGCATTATAGGAAATTTAAAGAGATATAATAACAATATTAGTGTTACTTATTATATAAATACCATCATTAGTAATTTAATCAATTATCGAGGCTAATTACAATACTCAAACCCGATCATTCATCTAGAATATAGTTAGCCGAACTAATGTTATTCTTTGTTTAAAGCATATCAATCGTAGTTCTTTCATATAATTAATATATATCAAACATAGTATACATGAATGCATCAATTCTTGAAACTAAGTCCTAACTCTCAAATCCAGCTATCCTCTTAGGATGCCATTAGCCAAAGGCAATCATTTATTCATCTTGGTTATCCACTTAGGATGCTATTAGTCGAAGCTAGCCATTTATTCATCCTAGTCATTCACTTACGGTGCCTTTAGTTGAAACTAATCATTTATTCATCTTGGTCATCTACTTAAAGAGCCACTAGCCGAAGCTAAACATTTGTTCACCCTCATCATCCATTCAGGCAATAAGCTAAAGTTAATCATTTGTTCATTCCGCAAATCATTTATTAATCTAAGCAACCCATTTCAAATGCCATTAACTTAAGCTAACCAATCTTTATCCAATTAGTTGAAGCTAACTGACACGACTAAAAGATTAATGTTTTCTCCTAAGTGCAGGAGTGTCAAAGTAATAAATAACCTGACAAGAATGGGGTCGAACCATAGGGAGGTTAATTATATAAATTATAAACAACAATAACAATAATAGTAATAGTAATAGTAATAAAGAGAACTTTAAGATGTAAGATTAATGTGAGGATTAAACAATGATAAAAATAAATGTCAAGGTTAGATGATCCATTAATGGTATTTCAAACAAGTATAGTATAAACGCTTTTTATTACTCAACTAGATACTACACATAAAGGAGGTTCTAATCGGATTTTAAATTGTTAACATAATTATATTAGTTATCTTATTCAAATAATGGTAATACTTGTAAAATTTGTCACGTATTCATGATTATAACTTATGTTAACAACAAATGAAATTCCTTTCATAGCACACACGTCGATTATACCATACGGTTGGGCTATAAAAGTGCTAAGTATTTGTCGTACCAAGTGCTATACAACATTAAAGTATTAAGATTAACTATTTAATAAGCAAAGTATTAAGAGTGAATAAGATAACAAATACAAAATATGTTACTATCAAACATTAAAGTCCATGTTGAGTTTATACTATATTTATTCTTACACCATTAGTCTAACTTTTTCACCTTGATATAATAAACTTAGCTAAACATAATGAAGAAAAGAAACATATATAAACACCATAAAAACAAAAATATAGTAAAGGAAATGAAAAGTATAAATAAGAGATTAAGAAAAACATAACATGAAATAAGACTTAAACATTACAAAAAAACAAAGAAAGAAATAAAGAGCATGATCTTGATTTGAAAACCAAGATGCCTAAATACATGGCAAATGATTCATTTTATAGCCAAAATTAGGAATTATTGATTTGTTGACTAATTATTAAGTGGGTGACCATCTCAATTTTAGTGGTCAAACTCATCAATTAATTCTTTAATTTATATGATAGGTCTGCATTTAAGATGAATATTTACCATAAATTAAAGATATTTTATAATATCAGTTGTTATTATAAAACATGCTTTAATTAAGGAGTTATTAATACTTCAAGCATAAAATGCTGATATAAAAAGTTGATAAAAAAACACTTTTAAGTATTAATCACACCCCCCAACCAGCTTATTACTAGTCCTTAGTAATCAACATGTTAAAATAGAAAAAACAATTTGCAAGTTCCACAAAATAAGACATTCATCATTTAACTTCCATTGATCTATTAAGACATACAAACTCTCATTAAATTTATATATATGCTCAATACCTCTTTACCAAGGTATTAATAAACCTTTCTTTTATGCTTAATACATCAACACATAATTATGTGGCTTTACTTGGACGAAAATAAAATTTTATTCTAATGTTTAAGGTTAACTTTCTTGAGTTGAGATTATTATCTATTTTTTTCTTCTTTTTTTTGAATATATACATATAATATAATGCATTTTTAACCCATGTAATAAGCTTTCGGCTAATGACTCCCAAACCAGTTGATTTTAGAGCATTAGATTTTGACTTTAAGGTATTAAGTGTTAAAACACTCTTT
>NW_011499857.1:2856283-2866205 GCF_000495115.2 Populus euphratica | reverse complement strand
TTTGTCTTTAAGGTATTAAGTGTTAAATCACTCTTTCGGGCTTAATTTCTTAGGTTAAGAAGGCTATAAAACCAAACTTTTTTATATTTTTATTTATTTATTTATTTACATTTATTTACATTTTTTCATTTTTCATTTTTTATTTTTTTTGCAAATTATATACTATTCCTTTCCCTTAGTTGTTACCTTTAACAAGAGATCATAAATAACATAATAATCCAATCTGCAACCCACAATCATATGTTAAAAGTGTATGTGTGTGAAAATAAAGATTTAAGAATACTTGTTAAATGAGTATATGAGCAAAATCAAGTGATAATGATGCAAGAGTTTGTAAACCTGAATATTTTAAGAAGTATTCTGATAGACCTTGTCATGAATATTACAAATAACCATTGAAAAATATTTATTAAGATGTTTCTCAAGAGTCAATAAAACTGATCCTTACTCTGCCATCCTAATAATAGTTTTGTCAAACGGTTTATGAAATAGAAAATACAATTAGTTATTTTTTTATATCAATTATTACTCTTTCTCCCAACCAAAATGAGACATTGTCTCTTTCCCCCAACCAAAATGAGACATTGTCCTCAGTGTCCTAAAGTAGAAAGATAGAGTATAAAAGACATTACTTGAAACACCAAACACTGACAAACCTGAAACACTTAAATAAATATAAGAAATAACAAAACAAAATAATATGTTATTAATAAAATTGAAAGACACAAGGATTCACAAACGAAAGCTCAAATCTAATCTAAGCTTTTTACAGCTTTCTTTAGTTGACCAATTTATGCAACTCATGGAGAGATCAATTACAAGGATAAAATATTATAGTTGGTCAATCCATTGTTCAGTAGTAGCAGTAAAGATTATGATTTATCGTGCCAAAGATGTTAAAAATTCCTGTTTAAAAAAAAAACAATTTATCATAAAAACCATTAACATTAAGCAAACCTATAGGTTTATGGTGAATGTAAAGTTGGGCCCAAAAGGAAATATGAAAGATTTCTTCTAATATGCTCAGACCACCTAGAGGCATCAGTGTGTTTAAACATTGTATTCATTCGATCAGTCTATATGGAGACTTGTAGTTTCTCTCCAATTGTTTTTTCAATAATGTCCCCTTGTGCTAAAGTTTTGGGGACAACCCCCAAAACTTGACTACCTCCTAAAAATACATGGGTTAAAGATGCATGGTGTTTTTAAATTATATGTATATATATTTTTAAAAAAAGGAGAAAAAAAAAGAGAAAAAAATAATAATCCCAACCCAAGGAAGTTAACCTTAAACATTAGAACAAAAATTTTGTTTTCTTCCAAGAAAAGCCCCATAATTATATGTTGATACATTGAGCACAAAAGAAAGGTTTATGAATATCTTGTTAACAGGTATTGAGCAGGTATATAAATTTAACAAGAGTTTGTTTATCCGGATAGATTAATGGAAGTTAAATGATGAATACGTTGCTTTGTGGAATTTGCAAATTGTTTTTCTTTTTTAACGCTTTGATTACTAAGGACTAGTAATAAGCTGGTTAGGGGGTGTGATTAGTACTTAAAAGTGCATTTTTATCAAGGTTTTATATCATCATTTTGCACTTGAAGTATCAATAACTCCTTAACTAAAGCATGTTTTATAATAATATATCTAATAATATAAGATACCTTTAATTTATGGTAAATGTTCATTTTAAATGCAGGCCTATCACATAAATGAAAGGATTGATTGATGAATTTAAGAACTGAAATTGAAAGGATAAAGAGATGGCCAAACTTAGAAAAGAGATGTCGGTGCAATCCAAACCTGAATACTGTTCCGTAATTGGGTCATATCTGGAGCTATAGATCTCAGATTTAGGTCTAATTTATATGTATGGAAAGGTAAGACATAGGCCTACAACTTTCATATGGAGCCAAAGATCTAAAAAGGCCAGTTTCAAGTCCAAATTGTTGCAACAACAAAGAAGCCTGAATCTGTCCTCTAGCCCGAGCACTGTTCAGTATTTTGGCCATATCTGGAGTTCTAGAGGTTGAAATGAGCTGAATGTTTTACATAAGAAATCTGAAACAATTGCCTATAACTTTCATGTTTTCGAGTGGCTCCAATTTTGACGTTATCAATGACGTTTTGGGCAGACAAGAGGAGATAAGGATTGTCACCAAGTCAAGAGTTGGCCACCCACTCATCAATTAGTTATCAAATCAATAGTTCCCAATTTTGGCCTATAAAAGGAGGCATTTGCCATGCATTTAGGCATCTTGGTCTCCAGATCAAGATCATGCTTTTGCTTTCTCTCTTTATATTTTTTGTAATGTTTATGCTTTGCTTTCATTAATATCAAGTTTATGCCTTTCATTTCTTTTCATTTACTTAGTTAAATTTTATCTTATTTATGTTCTTAGTTTGTTTATTTATTTTTCTTTCTTTCATTATGTGTAGCTAAGTTTATTATGTCAAGGGGAAAAGGTTACACTAATGGTGTAAGAATAAGTATAGTGTAAACTTAATATGGACTTTAATGTTTGATATTAACATGTTTTGTATTTGTTATCTTGTTCACTCTTTAATACTTTGCTTGTTAAATGACTAATCTTGATTTATGTTGTATAACACTTGGTACAACAAATGCTTGGCACTTTCATAGTTCATACTGTATGGTATAACCGACACTTGAGCTATGAAAGGAACTTGATTGGTTGTTAACATAAGTTATAATCATGAATGCTCGACGAGATTTACAAGTATTAGCATTAATTGAAGAAGATGACTAATGTAATCATGTTAACAATCTATAATCAGATTGGAACCTCCTTTGTGTGTGGTTTCCAATTGAATAATAAGAGTTTATACTATAGTTGTTTGACATACCATTAGTGGATCCTCTAACCTTGACATTCCTTATTATCATTGTTTAATCCTTACATTAATATTTCATCCCAAAGTTGTCATCATCTTCTTCTTCTCCTTCTTTTTGTTTATTATTATTATTGTTGTTGTTATTATTGTTGTTATTATTATCGTTGTTATTTATAATTTGTACAATTAACCTCCCTATGATTCGACCCCGGTCTTGCCGGGTTATTTATTATTTCGACACTCCTGCACTTGGGAGAAGACATCAATCTTTTAGTCGTGTCAATACCATTAGTGAATCCTATAACCTTGACATATGTTTTGTTATTGTTTAATCCTTACATCAATATCACATCCCAAAACTTTCTTCAACTCTTTTTCTGTTATTATTCTCTTCAAATCTTTTTCTTTATTTGTAATTTATATAATTCACCTCCCTGTGGTTCGACCCCGGTCTTGCCGGGTTATTTTACTTTGACACTCCTACACTTGGGATAAGACATCAACTCTTTGATCATGTCAGTAATACCAATTTTGGATAGACCAAAACAAAGATAAGTGATTGTGCATCAAAAGTATCATTAAGTCTCTTATTTTACATATGTATTTATTGTTATTATTTGGGTTTTTATAATAATTGATGTGCTTTTTAGTAATAAAGTCTTTTTTAATATTTTGCTAGATTTTTGGAGCTTAAACGGATTATGTTAGAAAATTTAATGTCGAAATTCAGAACAAAAAATTGAAGAGAAATTTAGTTGAAATTTGAAGCAAATCTTAGTTCAAATAAGTGCTCCAAATTTTCCCCAAAAAATCAATTCTATTCCAATCCTAGAAAAGATTATCATATGATCTATTTCAAGCCCAAACTTGCCTTATATTGTGTGCAAATTTCAACTATCAAACACTCAAAGTTTCAATGTCAATCTTAGCCTAAATAATATGTACATTTGTATCCTTATATGATACTTAAATTTAGCCCCAAATCAGCTTTCAAATTAGCTCAAACACAATCCATGATCTTACATGTTCACATAATAAATAACAATTGATTTATTTCAAGTAATCCATTGATCCAAGAAGGCAAGAACATGGATGGAAAGCTGGAGGGGACATTGTTACTTTATTTTGGGTAAAAAAAAAAAGAGATAGCTCATAAATGAGGAAGAAAAATGTGCACCAAAGTGATTGCAAAGTTGGCCTGATTCAATTTTTCAGAACACCTTTCGGTGTTTTGCCCATAACGTTTGACTCATGTGTCCAAATGAGCTGTTCTTTAATGTGATAGAATTTCCTATAAATATGTCTCTAATAGACATCTCTAGAAAAGGCTTATAAGAGGGTCTAAATTGCTGTTCAAAGTTAGTATCATATTTGCATCCGAATTTTTACTGAAATGGTGGTGTTGTGTTCTTCTTTGTAGATTTTGGTTCTTTAATTTGTAAAACTTATTGTTTTAGTTTGATTCAAGTTATTTCATGTTTATTAAAGTGTTCTTATATATAATCATGGTTGGATAATCTCTTTCTTGGATCCAAATCCAGGATGATGGTGGTTGAGGTGAGTTCTTTAAGATATGAATGAATCTTAATGTTTATCTTCTTATTTTCTTCATGAATGTTTTATTATTGCAAGGAAATTTTAGAAATCATTTAGACAATATTATAATCTTGGAGTTTTATGCACAAGCTTTAGTTTTGGTATAGAAATTGCTTGATTCAATGTCTTATTTAATATGAAAGTACTTGTTCATTCTTAAACAATAATCAATCTTCATCTTTTTAAACTTCATTGTAATATCTTCCGAATTAATATCACCATCATTGATATTAGGTTGAGTTATCTTATATATCTTGAAGGAATCATGAATACATCACCATTAAAATTGATTTGAATCAAGACTTACTTTTTCTTGTCATTTAAAATCTATTTACACGTTTTTATATTTGAAAACAAATCCATCAATTATTTTCTACCAAGTTATTGTTAATTTAATTTCTCTTGAGTTTTTTTGTTACCTAGCTTAATTTTTAGATCTAGCTCTCCGTGGATATGACCTTGATCTTACCAAGTTAATAAGTTAATTGCTACATCGTACACTCATACACTTGCGAGTTAAAACAAACTGATCATAAAAAGCGGTCAAACAATTTTTGCGTCATTACTGAGTAGCTAGTAAGCAAAGGTAACAAATTTAGATTTGATTATTGGAAAATAAAAAAAAATCATATAAAAAAAATCAATTGGCTTGTTTTACAGCCTAAAACAATTAAAAAAATAAATCAAATGGCTGGTTTTACTGCCTAAAAAAATTAACCTCAACTTTTTGGACATTGGACTATGGAATGGACTACTAATTGTTGGATTTTGGTTGGTTCAACCATTTTTCTTTTGATGTTTATTCTTATTAGTTTATAATATTTATTGTTTATATTATAAGGCTGGTTTTATCGCCTCTTATTTATTTTATTTTATCTTGTTGTATTGTTGTGATCAGTTTTTTTTTTGTAGTACTTAGCTATTATTACCGCATCTTGTTTTTTTTTGTTATTTAGTTGTCATTATTTTTTTTATATTTATTGTGTGAAGTACTTGACTAGTATTATCACATCTTTATTCATGCTTGTTATAATTATCTTTTAATATTTATTATTGTTAATATTGCTTATGAGTTGGATTGTGAATTTCCCAATTTGTTGGATTTTTATTTTTGAGCTATTATTTTATCTTTTACATTCCATTTACTTTTATTTGCAATCTTCTTTTTCTTTTTCTTTTTTCCTTTCTTTTCATATTCATATAACTGTTATATTATTTTTTTCATCATGGCTAATGTTGAAGATGTAGAGGTTGACGGGAGTGTTCAGGGTAATGAACCTCCATAATTCAATGATCAACATAATTTTCAAACTTTTAGAAAGTATCTTCACCCAGCTAGATAAAGTACACCTTCGTGTATTATCTTGCCTCTTAACCAACAAGCTTTCAATTTGAAACCGGGCATGATCCAACTTCTTCCCACATATCATGGTATGGATTCTGAAAATCCATATATACACATTAAGGACTTTGAAGAGATATGTAATACTTTTATTGATAGAACATGCACCGAGAAAACTATTCGGCTTAAATTGTTCTCATTCTCTCTAAAGGATAAAGCCAAGCTTTGGCTAAACTCCCTGCGTCCCAGGTCTATAGGTACATGGAGGGAAATGCAACTGAAGTTTTGAAAAAATACTTCCCCACTCATAGGACGACAACCTTACAATGTCAAATGATGAATTTTTCTTGTAGTCCAAATGATTCATTTCAGCAAGCTTGGAAAAGGTTCAAAGACTTGTTAAATGCATGCCCCCACCATGGTTTTGAGATGTGAAAGTTAGTGAGTTTCTTCTATGACACTTTTATCATAGATTTTAAAAAGTTAGTGTCAACCATGTGTAATGGTGAGTTTAATGACAAAGAACCAAGTGAAGCTTTTGATTTTTTTGATCAATTAGTTGAAAACACAAAGCAATGTGAGACCTCTCTCCCACTTCATGTTGAGTCTAGAAACACCATTTCTCATTTAAGTGGTAAGTTCCAATTGAAAGAGACTGATGACCTCAATGCTAAATTAGCCTCATTGACTAGGAAAGTAGAGTCTCTTGAGCTTAAAAACGTACATGTCATGAGTGAATAACAAGAGGAGAATTGTGTTGTGTGTGAGAGCAAAAGGCATAGGACAATTGAGTGTCCTATGACATGACCAAAAGATTGATGTTTTCTCCCAAGTGTAGGAGTGTCGAAGTGATAAATAACCCGGCAAGACCGGGGTCGAACCACAAGGAGGTTAATTGTATAAATTATAAGTAACCATTATAAACAACAATGATAGTAATAACAACAACAACAACAACAATACAAATAGTACTAGTATTAGTAGTAGTAGTAGTAGTAATAAAGAAGAAGAAGAAGAAGTTGATGAGAACTTTGAGATGGAAGATTAATGTAAAAGTTAAACAATGATAACAATAAATGTCAAGGTTAAAGGATCTACTAATGGTATGTCAAACAAGTATAGTATAAACTCTTATTATTCAATTGGAAACCACACACAAAAGAGGTTCTAATCAGATTATAAATTGTTAACATGATTACATTAGTCATCTTATTTGATTAATGCTAATACTTGTAAATGTCGTCAAGCATTCATGATTATAACTTATGTTAACAACAAATCAAGTTCCTTTCATAGCTCAGGTGTCGGTTATACCATACAGTATGGGCTATGAAAGTGCCAAGCATTTGTTGTACCAAGTGTTATACAACATAAATCAAGATTAGTCATTTAACAAGCAAAGTATTAAAGAGTGAACAAGAAGATAACAAATACAAAACATGTTAATATCAAACATTAAAGTCCATATTGAGTTTATAGTATACTTATTCTTACACCAATAGTGTAACCTTTTCACCTTGACATAATAAACTTAGCTAAACATAATGAAAAAAATAAAAATAAATAAACAAAATAAAAACATAAATAAGATAAAAGTTAACTAAGTAAAGGAAAGGACATGAAAGACATAAACTTGATATTAATGAAAGAAAAACATAAACATTACAAAAAATACAAAGAGAGAAAGCATTGATATGCACCTCCTTATGCTCCACCTCCTAGAAGAAATCTTGAGGAAACATTACATGTATTCATTAAAAAGCAAGAGACAATCAATACTCAACTTGTTTGAAACATGACAGATTTTAAAGATACTCTTGCAAAATTGACATTTACTCTTAGTTTCCAAGAGAAAGGTAAGTTTCCATCTCAACCACAACAAAAATCCCAAGGGGCAATATAATGCAAATGCAAATAGTTCCGGAAGCCAACACATGGATCAAGTCAAATCAGTCACTACTCTTCGTAGTGGTAAGGTTATTGAAAAACCCACTCTTGAACCTTGTGAGAAAGATGATGAGTCAATCTCTAAGGGTAAGGAAGGGGTTGAATATAAAAATTGCAAAGAAAAGACTAATTTTCCACCAGCGCATCCATTTCCTCATGCCATTACCAAACAAAGAAAAGTCAATCACAACTCTGAAATCTTTGAAACTTTCAAACAGGTAAGAATCAATATACCTTTGCTAGATGCTATTAAACAGGTTCCTTTTTATGCTAAATTTTTAAAAGATCTATGTACGATGAAGAGGAAACTGAATGTGAAAAAGAAAGCCTTTTAGCCAAACAAGTAAGTGGTATTCTTCAGAACAATAATGCTTTGAAATATAAAGACCCTAGTTGTCCTACAATTTCTTGCTTTATTAGAGAACATAAAATTAAAAAAGCCTTACTTGATCTTGGAGCTAGTGTGAATTTACTTCCATATTTAGTTTTTCAAAGTCTCAATCTAGGTGAGTTAAAACCAACTTCTATATATCTTTTACTTGCTGATAGATTTGTAAAAACCAACTTTTATATCTCTTTTACTTGCCGATAGATCTGTAAAAGTGCCTAGAGGAATAATTGAAGATGTGTTAGTACAAGTCGATAAATTCATTTATCTTGTGAATTTTGTTATCTTGGATACAGAACTTGTTGAAGCATGTAATTCATTTCCTATTATTTTAGGAAGTCCATTTCTTGCAACTTCTAATACATTGATTAATTGTAGGAATGGACTGATGAAGCTATCATTTGGAAACATAAGATTGAAGAAGAATATTTTCAATATTTGCAAGCAACCTAGAGATAATAATGAATTACAAGAAGTATATCATATTTAACAATTAGTTTATGATCAACTTGAATCTACTTGAAGTAAAAATGAGTTGGATGAATCTAAAGATTTGTAAATGATTTATTCTCAGGAAGAAATCACGGATGAAAAAAGCACTAAAAATGTTGATGTGAATCTTTTGTCAATAGTGACAATAAATTCGATATCTGACATCACACCAACCGATGATTACTTTTCTGCTGAATCCTTACTTTCTCTTAGTCCAATGCCATGGTATGATAAAAATATCAATTTTCTTGTTTAAGGACTATTGTCAGTTCATTGGAGTACCTAAGATGAAAGAAAAGTTTTTGAATGAAGTGAAGAACTTTTATTGTGATGACCCTAACTTATTCAAATATTGTCATGATCAAATATTTCAAAGATGCATTCCTGACCTAACTTGATTCGTCCTTGCAATTTAAGTTCTTAAAGTCATCAATCAATCCTTTCATTTATGTGATAGGTCTGCATTTAAAATGAACATTTACCACAAATTAAAGGTATCTTATATTATTAGATATATTATTATAAAACATGCTTTAGTTAAGGAGTTATTGATACTTCAAGTGCAAAATGATGATATAAAACCATGATAAAAATGCACTTTTAAGTACTAATCTCACCTCCCAACCAGCTTATTACTAGTCCCTAGTAATCAAAGCGTTAAAAAAAGAAAAACAATTTGCAAATTCCACAAAGCAAGGTATTCATCATTTAACTTCCATTAATCTATCCAGATAAACAACCTCTCATTAAATTTATATATCTGCTCAATACCTCTTAACAAGATATTAATAAACCTTTCTTTTGTGCTCAATGTATCAACACATAATTACGGAGCTTTTCTTGGAAGAAAACAAAATTGTTTAGGTTAGGGAGGCTACGAAACCAAACTTATCTACATTTTTATTATCAACATTTTTTTTCTTTGTTTTTTTTTTCTTTTGTTTTTTTTAATTATATACTATCCCTTTTCCTTAGTTGTTACCTTTAACAAAAGAACATAAATAATGTAATAATCCAATATGCAACCCACAATCATATGTTAAAGTGTGTGTGTGTGAAAATTAAGGTTTAAGAATACATGTTAAATGAGTATCTGAGCATAATTAGGTGATAATAATCCGAGAGTTTGTAAATCTAAATATTTCAAGAAGTATTATAATAGACCTTGTTAAGAATGGTTACTGAGATGCGTCTCAAGAGTCACTTTAACAAAAGAGCTCCTTTACTCTGTCATCCTAGTAACAACAATTATGCACATGCTTTATGAAATGGAAAACAATTTTTTTTTTATCAACTA
>NW_011499857.1:2834773-2856262 GCF_000495115.2 Populus euphratica | reverse complement strand
AGTTTTTTTTTTTTTAGCTACTACCCTCTCCCCCCAACCAAAACGAGACATTGTCCTCAATGTTCTAAGGTAGAAAGTTAGAATATAGAAGATATCACCTGAAATAACGAACATTGACAAACCTAAAACACACTTAAACAAAAATAAGTAATACCAAAACACAATAATAAAACAAAACAACACAAAAATTACAAATGAAGACTCAAATCTAATCTAAGCTTTTTACGGCTTTCCTTAGATGACCAATTTATGCGATTCATGGAGGGATCAATTACAGGAATGAAAGATTGTAGGTGGTCAATCAATTGTTCAGCAGTAGCAGCAGAGATTATGATTTGTCGTGCAGAAGATGTTAGAAATTCCTGTTCCACAGCATGATCAAGAAAAGACAACAACTTATCATAATAACCATTAACATTTAACAAACCTATGGGTTTATGGTGAATGTGCAGTTGAGCCCAGGAGGCAATATGAAAGATATTTTCCAATGTACCTAGACCACCTGGTAGAGCAATGAAGGCATCAGCATGGTTAAACATTGCATTCATTCGAGCCGACATTGTGGAGACCTGAAGTTCCTCTTCAATTGTTTTTCCAATGATGTCCCCTTGTGCTAAAGCTTCGGGGACGACCCCCAAAACTTGACTACCTCCTAAAAATGCAGCTATTGACACACCTCCCATTAACCCAATACTGCCTCCTCCATACACTAAATGAATCTTTCTCTCAGCTAGCACCTGACCAAGATGATTTGGTGATTCTAAAAACTCCTTTTCTTTCGCAGGACTAGATCCACCAAAAACATATATTTCTTATATGACACACCACTTCTATATTTGTTGAATGTATGGGTTGAGTAGAAATGAAAGGAAGGAAGAGAGGGTTTTATATATGAGAAATTAGAAAGGCAATCATAACACCTATATGTAGGCCACCTAGAGTCTCACACACTCTCTCTCTCTTTTTATTTATTTATTTATTTACTTAAAAAAAAACATGTGTATGTACAGGTAGTTGTGATTGTGGCTCACATCTTCCCTTGGTTTTACGTCCAAGAACGGCTTAAACGCCCTCTATGGGTCGGGGATAGGCTTCCCATCCAGTTTTCTTAAAAACTGGCAAACAGGGTCTTTTTTAGTCAGATTCCAAAGACTAAGTCGATCATGTTCTTTATGAAATAGTGGCCATAAATCATGAATTGCACGATGCACATCTCCACTAGGATGGGTCTCAACAGTCCATAGAAGATTATCTAAAGACTCCTTACTCAGGCCATCCTTAATGAATTGTATTTTATCTTCACGGTTTATAGATACCATTCCTAAAGAACGACATTGTGTATTACAAGTCCATGAAGGAAATCGATGACAGACATCCAGTCGTTTTGCACGACGCTTCTTTGCAAAAGTGCTTTTACCTGTTCCAGGCATGTGTGAAATGAAGGAGTTAGAGGACTCACCTGATAATCAGACCTTTGCTTCAATCAACCAACGAATATCTTCAGGAATTCCATGATTCATTAACAATCTCAATCTTGCAAATCTAGCACGGTAAATTTTTGTAATCGCATTCTGAGGCAGAGCGGGAAAATACTTTTTTCAATTTTTCAAGATTAGTGTCCATTATCAAATGAGAATTGGAAGAGAGATTCAAAGAATTACACAAATATATACACAAATATCAGTTATTGTGGGAAACTGAAAGAACCGACTTAAGTCACGGAGTACCGTTATCCGCCATTTGACCGGGGTGAGAGAAACTAGCAAAAATCACTCAAAAAGAAACACAAAAACAATGTGAGAAAAAAAAAACAATCAACCTTTATCTACAAGATCATTCAAATCAGTTGATTCATTTTCACTAGGAAAATTATCAAAGTAAGCTTTCAAACGATGTCCATTTTCCTTAAAATCATTGTCATTCATTGAATTCCTTACGATCAACCTTTATCTACAAAATCATTGAATTTTCAAAAGGATGGGATGAATGGATTCGATGGGCCACTGTCACTTGGCATGGAAAAAGTTTCGTCAATTTTTCTCATAAACTCAGTTTTGTGTTTCGTCAATTTTTCTCGTAAACTCAGTTTTGCAGCTACAGTGTATCATATCTGGCAAGAAAGGAATGCAAGGACCTTTGCTGGAATATCTAGAACTCAGAATTTGGTCTTTCATCAAATTGAATGTATCATCCGTGATAAGCTGGATTTGATAAGGAACGTTGTACCAACAAATGAAAATAAAAGAATCCAACGAGCCTGGAGGGTTAATAACATAGATTCTTCATTTGATATTTAGCTGGTTGTATTAGTTTCCCTAACGAATCAAGTTAGGTCTTGAGTTTTCAGTTCGGTGGCTAGCATGTAGCCATCTATTGTTTTACGTTTCTGTACTCATTGTAAATCTGGGGTATGCCCCTTATAATCTTTGTATCGTTTTCCTTTAATATATGCGTCAACTTACCAAAAAAAAAAAGAATTCTCAATATCACAGGCCCCATAAGGATTGCTCCATCTTAATCTTAGCTCTTTAGGGAATGCATAGAGTTGAGAATCATAAAACAAAACTTTTTGATTTGATGACTAATTCCTCCTTTTATAGGCCAAAATTAGGAACTATTGATTTGATGACTAATTGATGAGTGGGTGGCCAACTCTTGACTTGGTGACAATCCTTATCTTCTCTTGTCTGCCCAAAACGTCATTAATAACGTCAAAATTGGAGCCACTTGAAAACATGAAAGTTGTAGGCAATTGTCTCAGCTTTCTTGTGTAAAAACTTCAGCTCATTTGAAGATAGTAATTTTCGGGAGAGAGAGAGAGATTAGAGATCAAACTGTCGGAGCTAGATCTACTCCGTCCACGGTTGGATCATCCTCATTTCTTACTATGCTGTTCATTCCAGCCTTCTAGAAACATTGACCGAATGCATCTTCATTCCAGTCAACGAGGTGGGAGATATTGATCTCGTAATATTTCTACTGTTCTGCATTTTTAGTTGCAGCAGAGTGAATTGGGTTTTGTTGAAGCTTGATCTTCTTTGTTCGCCGTTGGATCGTCACCATTTTTTAGTATGTTGTTCATCAGAATATACTCTATAGCTTGACCGCACGGATCATCATTCCAATCAATAATCTCGAAGATACTGGCCTCGTAATTCTGTAATTCTCTTCTCCCTTCATGAACAAATCTGAATCTTGTTGTTTCTGAGATTACATTGTTGTTGTTTCTGAGCTTAGGTTACGTCTTAGACTCAGTTTCTCTTCTTAGAATTTGGTATCTCTAGTATTTGTATGCTGCCATAATGTCCTTATGTTCTGCTGTGGATTCTGTTCCAATGGTTACCTCTAACAATGAACAACACAATGAAGTCAAGTCTGGACATATATTAAGATTAGAGCTACAAGATATGTTGAACAGCCATGGGATGAGGATTTCTCAGTTTACTAATGTTAATCAAGCTGATTCTGAAGCTAGCATAGAGAAGAAACACTCTAATTCCCAAGCTTCTAATGTTGTTTCAGAAATGAATCATGTGTTGGGTTCTAAAGTTGATGAGTTGAAGGTAGGGTCTCAGCAACAAGACCAGCAAAATCATCGCCCCAAATTGAATTTTTTAAATGCTTTGAAGGGTTCTGATGTTGATAACAATGAGGGTACCAAGAACCTTGGTATTTCTCTAGTTCGTAATCTGCATTTTGCTCCCCCTGCTATGACTGATGGTCGTGTGACAGTAGCTCCTCCACTTGATGTGTTTGAGGATGGCTGCGAACTTTGGAAATCCACCCTAGTTGGTCATTTTGTGGGTCAGAAATTACCATATCCCGTTGTTAATTCTATTGCCAAAAGAATCTGGGGCTCCTACGGTCTATCAGAAGTTTTATCTTCGGATAATGGTTTCTTCCTATTCACTTTTGATTCTGTTGATCATGCCACTAATGTGCTGGAAAGAGCCCCATGGCACATGGCAAGCAGACCTTTGGTGCTTAAACGTTGGCAACCGAACATGCAATTTTTGAAAGGTGATTTGGTCAAAGTTCCGGTATGGGTTAGGCTGTATAATGTTCCTCTTGAGTATTGGACTATTAAGGGGTTGAGTTGTGTAGCGAGTGCTATTGGGGTTCCTCTTCATGCTGATCAGACTACATTGTTGCGTCAAAGGCTTAGCTACGCAAGAGTTTGTGTTGAGATTGATGCTACGAAGATGCTGGTTAAGGAATACGACCTTCGCTGTCCCAATGGATTATTCATAACAATTTCAGCTGATTACGAATGGATACCATCAAAGTGCAATAATTGTAATGTCTTTGGACACACGACAGCGATATGTGCTACTAATAACGGTGCAAATCTTACAATGGAGGCAGAGGGTAAGAGGAAACTAGGAGCTGCGAACTCTAAATCTGCGGATAAACAGCAGAATCAGTTTCAATGGCAGGTAGTTGCTAAACGAAATAAGGGTTCTGTGAGTGGTGAGAATGGCACTTTGGCATCTAAAGTGCGTAACTGTAATGAGAATGGTTGTTCGACATCTGGTACAAATATTTCTGATTGTAATATCAATGAGAAGGCTGCATCAGATGTGAGCAATGCTGATTGTTATGAAGATGAAAATCCTACATCTCCTCTTGTTTTGAAGAGTTCACAAGTGAAGCAGGAGCAGGAGCAGGGGGGTACATGTACTGCTTCAGATCAAAGTTTAGCCATCTCCAATACATCTGATTGTGCGACCATGAACCAGGTTCTTTTCGTTAATAGTCATGAGCTGAATGTAGATATTGACGCAATGGGAGGTGATACAGATGGGGAACGAACTGATAAGGAGTGGACGTCACCAATCCCGACAAGCCCACAAACTCTGAATTCCACCGAAAGGGAAACTGTTAATCAGTTGGCTATTAAGGCTAGAGACTCTCTAGAGAAAAAGAAAAAGGGTTCGAAAAAATATTTCCCAATTGAAAATGAAACCACAACCTGCTTAGTCACTTTCACTTCATCACTATTATTCAGCCATTGCAATCTATATGGTTTAGCATGCTTAATAGTACACAAATTCAGTTTACTAACAAGGGTGATGCTACAAATATTAAAAGCAAAAGTCTGGAGAGAGAGAGATCTGGAGAGAGAGAAAGATTAGAAATCAAACTGTCGGAGCTAGATCTACTCCGTCCACCGTTGGATCATCCTCATTTCTTACTATGTTGTTCATTCCAGCCTTCTCGAAACATTGACCGAATGGATCTTCATTCCAATCAACGAGGTGGGAGATATTGATCTCATAATATTTCTACTGTTCTGCATTTTTAGTTGCAGCAGAGTGAATTGGGTTTTGTTGAAGCTTGATCTTCTTTGTTCGTCGTTGGATCGTCACCATTTTTTAGTATGTTGTTCATCAGAATATACTCTATAGCTTGACCGCACGGATCATCATTCCAATCAATAATCTCGAAGATACTGGCCTCGTAATTCTGTAATTCTCTTCTCCCTTCATGAACAAATCTGAATCTTGTTGTTTCTGAGATTACATTGTTGTTGTTTCTGAGCTTAGGTTATGTCTTGAGATTAAGTTGTTGTTTCTGAGCTTAGGTTACGTCTTAGACTCAGTTTCTCTTCTTAGAATTTGGTATCTCTAGTATTTGTATGCTGCCATAATGTCCTTATGTTCTGCTGTGGATTCTGTTCCAATGGTTACCTCTAACAATGAACAACACAATGAACAACACAATGATTTTTGAATCATTCACGGCACAACATCTGGTATCAGAGCATCAGTTGCGATCTAAGGCAAGAGCTAGAAACAGAAGAAAGGCTTGCTGGAATTGCAATTGATAAACTTAGTTATGGCTGGAGATAAAGAAGATTTGCCAAGAGGGTTAAGTTTAGAACAGGCACAGGTTATGGGCTTACAACGATCTCATGCTGAGATTCGGGATGAAATGACTGGAATTCGTGAACAGCTGCATACCCTTATGCAAATGATGCAAAGAAATAATTTGCAACCCCAGCAGAGGCAAGCACTTAGGGTGCCACGAAATGATTTTGTAGAAGCTGATGGAGATCCAAATGGGGATGATGAGGCCGACGACAGGGGCAGACCAAGAAGACAGAATAATAATCCTCCTAGTGGTCTCAAACTTAAGATTCCACCGTTTCGAGGAAGTAGTTCACCTGAGGAATACTTGGAATGGATTCAGAAGGTTGAAAAGGTGTTCAAATGGTATGAATATTCTGAAGAAAGGAAGTGCAAGGTGGCAGCACTCGAGTTTACAGATTATGCTCTTTTATGGTGGGAAAACTTAAAGATTCAGAGGAGAAGGGATGGAGAAGAGGAGATTAGAACGTTGGCAACTATGAAAAGAGTGATGAAGAAGAGATTTGTTCCTGATTACTATAAACAAGAGCTATACATCAGACTTCAGACTTTGCGACAAGGATCTTTAAGCGTGGAAGAGTATGTGAAAGAGTTTGAGTTGCTACAGATTCGATGTGAATTGATGGAACCCCAAGAACAAACAATAGCTAGATTTCTTGGAGGGTTAAGGAAGGATATAGCTAATGTGGTTGAATTGCAACCGTACATCTTCCTTGAGGATGTTATAAAGCTTGCAAGTCGTGTAGAGAGGCAGCAGAAACGAGGAGGTGTCCGAACTAGTGTAACTACGTCAAGTACGACAAGGGACAGATCTACGCCTACTCGAACATGGAGCACACCTAAACGAGATGAGAAGGTGGAGGTCAGCAAGGGGAATACCAGTTCTGATTCTTTAAAGGGAAAGGAGAAGGTGACAGAACCTCCACATCCAAGGAGGTCACGAGACATCAAGTGCTTCAAGTGCTTAGGACATTGCTTCAGAATGTCCAAATAAAAGGGTAATGATATTGCATGGGGATCATGGAGAGCTGATCAGTGGAGATGAGGCTGAAACTGAAGATGAAGATGAGGCACAAATGGAACAGGAAGAGGATTTCGAACCAGTGAAGGGAGATTTGTTGGTTGTGCAACGGGTTCTAAATGCACAAGTTGATGTTAGTGCTGAGCAACGTGAGAACATCTTTCATACTCGATGTCAGATTCGAGATAAGGTGTGTGGGATGATCATTGATAATGGAAGTTGCACTAATGTTGCGTCAACTACCTTGGTGGAGAAATTGGGCTTAACTACCATTCCACATCCCAGACCGTATAGTTTGCGATGGCTGAATGAGAATGGGGAGATTCGGGTGACAAAGCAAGTTCTTGTGCCCTTTTCCATTAAAACCTATCATGACGAGGTTTTGTGTGACGTTGCGCCGATGTCAGCTAGCCATTTGTTACTGGGTCATCCATGGCAGTTTGATAAGGATGTAACCTACAATGGACGAAAGAACACTTATTCTTTCATGCTGAATGGAAAGAAGGTGAACTTGTTACCATTGAGTTCTCAACAGGTTAGAGAGGATCAGTTACGAAGCCAACAAAAGGAGGTGCAATCACGTAAGGGGCTGTTGTTAGCCAAAAAAGGCGATATCAAACAGGCATTAGCTTCGACGGGGGTTGTTTTCATGGTCTGGGCAAAGCAATTGCTACAAGTAGAAGGACTGGACTTACCAACACAGATTAAGGAATTGCTAGAAGAATTTAAAGATGTGTTTCCAGATGAATTACCTAAAGGGTTACCGCCTATTCGTGGAATTGAGCATCAAATTGATTTGGTGCCGGGAGCTTCACTTCCTAATAGACCAGCATACAGATGTAATCCAGCGGAAGTAAAAGAGATTCAAAGGCAGGTTGGTGAGCTTGTAGAGAAGGGCTATGTTCGAGAATCACTTAGTTCATGTTCCGTACCTACTTTGCTTGTACCAAAGAAAGATGGTACCATGAGGATGTGTATGGACAACCACGCTATCAACAAAATAACAGTTAAGTATCGATTTCCTATACCCAGACTTGATGAGTTGCATGGTGCTGCATTGTTTTCTAAAGTCGATTTGATGAGTGGTTATCACCAAATTAGAATGAAAGAGGGAGATGAATGGAAAACAGCATTTAAAACTAAACAGGGGTTATATGAATGGATGATAATGCCGTTTGGGTTATCGAATGCGCCTAGTACATTTATGAGGCTTATGAATCATGTTTTGAGGAAGTATATTGGGCTGTTTGTTGTAGTATATTTTGACGATATCCTAGTGTATAGCAAGACCTTTGATGATCATGTGAAGCATCTTAGAGTTGTGTTTGAAACTTTGCGAGATTCTAAGTTGTATGGGAAACTCACAAAGTGTTACTTCTGTAAAGAAAGTGTCGTGTTTCTTGGATATATTATCTCTAGCAAGGGAGTTAAGGTTGATGAGGAGAAAATTGAGGCAATTCGGGACTAGCCAAAACCTGCTAGTATCGCTGATGTGAGGAGTTTTCATGGTTTAGCTTCTTTCTACAGGCGATTTGTGAAAGATTTCAGCTCTATTGCTGCTCCTATGACAGAATGCTTGAAAAAAGGAAACGAGTTTAGATGGAGTGTAGATGCTCAGAAAGCTTTTGAGCTAATTAAAGAAAAGTTGTGTAGTGCTCCAGTTTTAGCACTTCCAGACTTTGCTAAAACATTTGAAATAGAGTGTGATGCTTCCGGAGTTGGAATTGGGGCTGTTTTGATGCAAGAAAAGAGGCCGATTGCATTCTTCAGTGAAAAGTTAAATGGAGCACGTTTGAACTACTCTATTTATGACAAGGAGTTCTATGCTTTGATTCGAGCTCTGGAGGTATGGCAGCACTACTTGTTGCCAAAAGAATTCGTTATTAATACTGATCATGAATCCTTGAAGTATCTTAAGGGGCAAAGCAAGCTGAATCGAAGACATGCTAAATGGGTGGAGTTTATGGAGTCATTTCCTTATGTCATAAAGTACAAGAAAGGGCAAGTTAATGTGGTTGCTGATGCTCTTTCTAGGAGGTATGCACTGATCTCTATGTTGAATGCGAGGCTGATGGGTTTTGAACAAGTGAAGGATCAATACGCTAATGATTCCTACTTTGCTAATGTGGTTACCGAATGTGCAAAGGGAGCTTGTGATGGGTTCTTTATGCATGAAGATTAGTTTTCACCACCAGTGCTTTACGATTACCATCCAAAATAACCCTTTTTATCAATAGGCAAAGGAATCAAATCCATTAGAGTTAAAGGGTTAAATCCATACACAATTTCAAATGGTGAAAATTCAGTAGTAGAGTGCACACTACGATTATATGCAAACTCTATAAATGGCAAACAATCTGGCAAATCAACTTTATAAGCGTTGTCATTGATCCTCTCAAGGATCTGAAACGGCCCATCTCCTCGTGGTTGTAGCTTTGACTTCCTCTGGGCCGGAAATCTCTCCTTACGCATATGCACCCAAACCCAATCGCCAGGCTGAAAAACAACATGTTTGCGCCCCTTATTGGCTTTGGTCGCATACACGCGATTCCTCTTTTCAATCTGTTGTCGCACACTCTCATGAAGAGTTTTCACCACCTGTGCTTTACGATTACCATCCAAACTAACCCTTTCATCAATAGGCAAAGGAATCAAATCCATTGGAGTTAAAGGGTTAAATCCATACACAATTTCAAATGGTGAAAATTCAGTAGTAGAGTGCACACTACGATTATATGCAAACTCTATAAATGGCAAACAATCTTCCCAATTCTTTAAGTTCTTTTGAATGACAACACGCAAAAGTTGTGTTAAGGTCCTATTAACTACTTCGGTTTGTCCATCTGTTTGGGGGTGACAAGTAGTTGAAAACAACAGTTTAGTACCCATTTTTTCCCATAACACCTTCCAAAAATAGCTAAGGAACTTAACATCTCTATCAGAAACAATGCTCTTCGGGACCCCGTGAAGTCGTACTATCTCCCTAAAGAACAAATCAGCAATGTTAGTTGCATCATCAGTTTTATGACATGGAATGAAATGTGCCATCTTTGAAAACCTATCAACAACTACAAAGATGGAATCCCTACCCCATTTTGACCTAGGTAAACCCAAGACGAAGTCCATCGAAATGTCTACCCAAGGTTCTTTCGGTACAGGAAAAGGGGTATACAAGCCATGCAGTTGAGTCCTAGACTTTGCTTTCCTACAAGTTATGCATTTATCACATATACGTTGCACATCTTTTTTTATTTTAGGCCAATAAAAATGCTTATGCAATACATCCAAAGTCTTAAGAACACCAAAATGCCCCATCAACCTGCCTCCATGTGCTTCACGTACAAGTAATTCATACATCCAAAGTCTTAACAACACCAAAATGCCCCATCAACCCGCCTCCATGTGCTTCACATACAAGTAATTCACGTATAGAACTTAATGGAACACACAAACGACTCTCTTTAAACAAATATCCATCAAGTCTATAAAACTTTCCAAAAGCTGAAGTTTCGCAAGCATTGTAAACATTAGCAAAATCACTATCATCCTTGTAAAAATTCTTTTATGTGTTCAAATCCTAGAAATCTAGCATCCAAAGTAGATACAAGAACATACTTTCTTTTATGTGTTCAAATCCTAGAAATCTAGCATCCAAAGTAGATAAAAGAACATACCTGCGTGAAAGTGCATCAGCCACAATGTTTTCTTTCCCTTGCTTATACTTGATCACATACGGAAATGTTTCAATAAATTCAACCCATTTGGCATGTCTCCTACTCAATTTACCTTGCCCTTTCAAGTGCTTCAATGATTCATGATCAGAATGTATCACAAACTCCTTGGGTCACAAGTAATGTTGCCACGTCTCTAAACTTCTTACCAAGGCATAGAGCTCCTTGTCATATGTATGGTAATTCAGGTCAATCGGAGATCGGGAAGGTATCTCAATACGGGTCAACAGAGACTGTACGAATTTTGTTATTTACTTCCTTTTGACTTGTGGACTTCCTATTTGGCTAGTATTCTTTTCCTAAAGGGATGTGGCAGCTTATTTTGGAAATATACTAATTCTACAAGGATGTTTAATGGGCTGCAACATAGTTTCCAAGTGGCAAGGATTCATAATTATTTCAGAATCCTCTTCTTACAAGGATTCCTTATTCATCCGAGCTACAAAAGAAAAGAAGACTTTAGAATACATTCTACCTTCAGATCAGATTTTCTAGTCTATTTGGGACTTTTTAAGGGTGACAAATCTGATTCTACCATATTTAAGATTGTAATTTTCAGATTTTTATATTTTTATTATTTTCTTCTTAGTCTTTGGGTTATTATTACTCATTTGGGTCAATTGTAAGTGGGCTACATATAAGTCCACCTAAGAGGGGTCCATTAGGGTTTCTTTAAGTCTAGAATCACTATAAATAGAGGCATAACCAAACATGTAGGGAAGACTGTTCAGATTAATAAAACTTCTTGTTTGCCGCACTTTGTGTGTGTTTGTGTTGGTGAGATAATCTCCCTTCCATGGTTCTCTAATGAACTGAAAAACGACTTATCGAAGAACAACTGTCTTCATGGCGTCATCCTTATACTTCTCCTTCGCGAATCAATATTCGTTGGGTGGGGGTTTTCCGTTTCCAATAGTGTTGGTGCCTAGGTATAAGTTATCTTTGTGTCACACTCCTATCAAACCTGATTTACTTGGCTTTCCGGGAATTGGCGTCTTTGCGTATGGGTTGCGTGACCATGTGATCACGAGGTTCGCATCACAATCTCGGATGGCTTTAACTTTCTCCTCATCCATCTCGATACCCTGTGCAGTAACGACAGAGCCAAGAACACAATTTTTTCCATGCAAAAGGTATACTTAAGATTAGCATATAATTGCTCACTACGCAACACACTAAGTACATTACGCAAATGATCATGATGCTCATTTAAGTTCTTGCTATAGATCAAAATGTCATCAAAATACACTTTTTTTTTTGGTAAGTTGACGTATATATTAAAGGAAAACGATACAAAGATTATAAGGGGCATACCCCAGATTTACAATGAGAACAGAAACGTAAAACAACAGATGGCTACATGCTAGCCACCGAACTGAAAACTCAAGACCTAACTTAATTCGTTAGGGAAACCAATACAACCAGCTAAATATCAAATGAAGAATCTATGTTATTAACCCTCCATGCTCGTTGGATGGTTTTATTTTCATATGTTGGTAGAACGTTCCTCATCAAATCAAGCTTATCACGGATGATACATTCGATTTGATGAAAGACCAAATTCTGAGTTCTAGATATTCCAGCAAAGGTCCTTACATTCCTTTCTTGCCAGGTATGATACACTGTAGCTGCAAAACTGAGTTTACGAGAAAAATTGACGAAACTTTTGCCATGCCAAGTGACAATGGCCCATCGAATCCATTCATCCCATCCTTTTGTCATTCTTGGAATGTTGCATCTGTCACAAACATCCCAGCAAATCGCTTTAGTATAGGAGCATTCAAAGAACAAGTGGTTGTGATCTTCGTAGTTGCGGAGACAGAGTGAGCATCTATTCGGACCATGTATACCAAATCGATGAAGTCTATCTTGAGTTGTGAGTTTCTGTTGGACAGCCACCTATAGAAGAAACGAATGTCTTGGAACAGCATTCTTGAACCACACAATGTCATGCCATTCGACCATCGTATGATGAAATCTTAGTTGTTCCCAAGCTATTTTGATCGAGAATCTGTGATTTGGTGAATCCAGCTAAACAATCTCATCATTTTGCCCTATCATAGGATTAGAATTGGAAGGAATAGCTTCTACAATGGGGTGCCATCCAATAGCGTGAGTGGTAGGAATTTTCCATTCTATGAATCAGCATATTCACCTTCGCGTTCTTTTCCATACCTGAATCATAGATGAATCTGTCGCCGTAAGAATCTGCAAGCGGGCTGTGAGGATGCCAATTGTCAAACCATAGAGAAGTTGTCCTGCCATCCCCTATGATGTACTTCATCTTCGGCCATGCTAAGGATCTGAGCTTTAGAATCTTTCTCCATGCCCAAGAGCAATTCTGTGGCGTCTTGATTGTCCAGAAATTCCTACCTCGCAACAGATTACATCTGATCCAAGTAGACCAGATTGAGCCATCTGAGTCATTGCACAGGTTCCAAATGTGTTTCAACAAAGCAATCTTGTTCCATTATGTTATCCTCTTTATTCCTAGCCCCCCCTCCTTTTTTGGAAGACATACCTGATCCCAAGCCACTTTAGCCCCAGTAGTTCTCATATCTGAACCTGACCAAAGAAAGGATCTCATAATTTGCTCCACACTTTTTATGACTTGCCCAGGTAAGAGGAAGAGAGATGCCCAATAGACCTGGATGGAAAATAAAACTGAATTAATCAGTTGTACTCGTCCTGCATACGTGAGTGTTCTACAAGTCCAATGTCGAACTTTAGAGGTGATTCGATCCACGAGACCCTTACAATAAACAGCCTTTAGTCTGGACGAGATAAGAGGCACTCCCAAATATTTCATAGGGAGCTCCCCCTCTGCAAACCCAAGAACATGAATAATCTCTTCCCTCTCAGCATTTAACACACCGCTTAAGAAGATGTCACTTTTATTTGGATTTGGATACAGACCTGATAGATCTTGAAACTTTGTGAGCACAGTTTTGATCATACGAATTGAGTTTACATCTCCTTTGCTAAAAATCATCAAGTCGTCAGCAAAACAAAGATGAGAAATGTTGTCCTTCTTGCATCTCCAGTGGAACTTGAAGTTTTGGTTGGCACTCATCTTGCAGAATAGCCCCGAAAGGATTTCCATACATAGGACAAACAAATAAGGAGAAAGTGGATCCCCTTGTCGAAGCCCTCTCCCCCCTTGAAAATAACCTGCAAGCTCACCATTGACGTTAATAGAGAATTGACATGATGTAACACAAACCATAATCCAATCAATGATTATTCTAGGGAATCCCATTTTTCTTAACATAGCATCAACGAAATCCCACCGAACCGAGTCATAAGCCTTCATCAGATCTACTTTCATAGCACAACGGGCAGGTCCCGTAGATTTATGATAGCCTTTCATTAGTTCCTGAGACAAAAGAATGTTGTCGCTGATTCTCCGTCCAGAGATAAAAGCAATCTGATACGGACCTACTAAGGATGGCAAAACAGCTGTGATTCTCCCAGCTAGAATCTTCGCGATGCATTTGTACACGGTATTGGAGCAAGATGTAGGACGAAAATGTATCAACCTCGTAGGATTGGCAACTTTAGGAATAAGGGAAATTGATGTAGCATTCATTTCTTTAAGCATTCTCCGAGTCTGAAAGAAGGAGCTAACAACATTGATTACATCCTCCCCAACTTTGTGCCACATTCTTTTGAAGAAATTGCGTTAAATCCATCTGGACCAGGGGCTTTGTTGTTCTTCAGACTAAACATAGCATCCTTAATCTCCTCCCTTGTTACATCTTGTGCTAATACATGTTGTTGCGTCGAAGACAGTTTCAAGTTTATTGCCGATTCCATCTCTTCCTCATTTAGAACCCTAGGCATCTGTTCCACTCTTAACACACGCTGGAAGTACGCAACTACTTCTGATTTAACTGCCTCATGTCCTTCGACAACCTCTCCATCCTCCCTTGTTGTACTTCTAAGTATAGTGTAAACTCAATATGGACTTTAATAGTTACACTAATGGTGTAAGAATAAGTATAATGTAAACTTAATATGGACTTTAATGTTTGATACTAACATGTTTTATATTTGTTATCTTGTTCACTCTTTAATACTTTGCTTGTTAAATGATTAATCTTGATTTATGTTGTATAACACTTGGTACAACAAATGCTTGGCACTTTCATAGCCCATACTGTATGGTATAACCGACACCTGAGCTATGAAAGGAACTTGATTTGTTGTTAACATAAGTTATAATCATGAATGCTTGACGAGATTTACAAGTATTAGCATTAATCGAATAAGATGACTAATGTAATCATGTTAACAATCTATAATCAGATTGGAACCTCCTTTGTGTGTGGTTTCCAATTGAATAATAAGAGTTTATATTATACTTGTTTGACATACCATTAGTGGAACCTCTAACCTTGACATTTGTTATTATCATTGTTTAATCCTTACATTAATATTCCATCTCAAAGTTCTCATCATCTTATTCTTCTTCTCCTTCTTTTATTATTATTACATTGTTTAATCCTTACATTAATATTCCATCTCAAAGTTCTCATCATCTTATTCTTCTATTGTTATTGTTATTGTTATTGTTATTGTTATTGTTATTGTTATTGTTATTGTTATTGTTATTACTATTATTATTATTATTGTTGTTGTTGTTGTTGTTGTTGTTGTTGTTGTTGTTGTTACTATTGTTGTTGTTTATAATTGTTCTTTATAATTTGTACAATTAACCTCCCTGTGGTTTGACCCCGGTCTTGTCGGGTTATTTATTACTTCGACACTCCTGCACTTGGGAGAAGACATCAATCTTGTCGTCGTGTCAATTCACGAACGAGAAGTATAAGGATGACGTCACGAAGACAGTTGTTCTTCGATAAGTCGTTTTCAGTTATTTAGAGAACCAAGGAAGGGAGATTATTCCACCAACACACAATAAGTGCAGCAAAGAAGTTTTATTGATCTGAAAATTGCGTAACCTTTACATGTTTGGTTATGCCTTTAATTATACTGAATTTAAACTTAAAGAAACCCTAATGGACCTCCCTTAGGTGGACTTATATGAAGCCCACTTACAATTGACCCAAATAAGTAATAATAACCCAAAAACTAAGAAGAAAATTCTAAAAATCCGAAAATACCATCCTAAATAAGCTAGAATCAGATTTTTCACCCTTAAGAAGTCCCAAACAAAATTGGAGATACCATCCTAAATAAGCTAGAATCAGATTTGTCACCCTTAAGAAGTCCTAAACAAAATTGGAAAAATCTGATTTGGAAAATTTGTGTTGCTGCCCCCTTTGATGTCCTTGATTAGCTTGGAATTCCTTGTTTAACTTGGACAAATAAGAAAACAAATTTCCTCCTTTGTTGCTGATTTAATTACTTTCCTTCCTAAGTGAGGAAAAACATTAAATAGTCCTCCCCTCTTTAGGAATAAGATATGGCCAACTTCCTTAGTTAGGAGAATAAATTGCTGACTCTTTATCCTTGTAGTATTAGAAAAAGAAAGCCTAACAAGGCTGGTATTGGGCCGGACACATCAACCCCTTGTTCCACATGAATTGGGCTCTTCTTGGACCTGAACTAAATGAATTAAAGGATGTTGATTAGTACTTAAAAGTGCATTTTTATCATGGTTTTATATCATCATTTTGCACTTGAAGTATCAATAACTCCTTAACTAAAATATGTTTTATAAGAATGTATCTAATATTCTGAACAAGCCCATTCAATGCTTCTTTAAGCTTCTTAGCCCTAGCTCTTGTGATTGGCCCAATTGGCACCTTCAATGGGTTGTTGGCATGATTACGCTTGGTGTTAGGCTGATCCGCATCAAAATACATACACAATTTCAAATGATAAAAATTCAATAGAAGAATGAACACTAAGATTAGATGAAAACTCTATAAATGGCAAATAATGATAAGGCTAGGTCAAATTCAGATTTTGATGTAAAATGTGCACCTATCCAGTTTTACGGCAATAATCATATTTCCCAATCTAACCATTGGAGTGGGCTGAAATATTATGTGAAACCTCTTGACATGTTGTTCTATAATGGGCTACAACTGGAGTTTAGAAAGCCATCACCATACTGGTCAACAAGGAAAGAACTCAAAATTAATTCTACCTTCAAATTAGATTTCGTAGTCTATTTATAACTTATTAATGGTAATGAATCTGATCCTATCATACTTAGGATATTAAATTCTGATTTACTATTGTTATTGTTATTGTTATTTTCCTCTTAGTTTATGGTTTTATTTATATTATTTAGGTTTAATTGTGAGTGAATCTCATATAAGTCCTCATAAGGAGTTCATTAGGGTTTATTTGAGTCTAAAGTCAGTATAAATAAGGGTATAACCAAATATGTAAGTGTTACGCAATTTTCAGATCAATAAAATTCTTTTGGCGCATATGCTGTGGGTTGGAGGGGTAATTTGCCTCTAAATAACTAAAAATGACTTATCAAAGAATTGGATTTATGGCGCCCTCTGATTAGTATTTAAAAGTGCATTTTTATCAAGGTTTTATATCAACATTTTGCACTTGAAGTATCAATAACTTCTTAAGTAAAGCATGTTTTATAATAACATATCTAATAATATAAGATACCTTTAATTTGTGGTAAATATTTATTTTAAATGTAGGCCTATTACAAAACTGAAAAGATTGATTGAGGAATTTAAGAACTGAAATTGAAAGGATAAAGAGATGGCCAAACTTAGAAAAGAGATGCCGGTGCAGTCCAAACCGGAACATTGTTCGGTAATTGGGTTATATCTGGAGCTATATATCTCATGCAATCCAAACCGGAACACTATTCAATAATTGGGTCATATCTGGAGCTGTAGATCTCGAATTTAGGTCTACTTTATATGGATGGAAAGGTAAGACATAGGCCTACAACTTTCATATGGAACCCAAGATTTAAAAACGTCATTTTCAAGTCCAAATTGTAGCAACAACAAAGAAGTCCAAATCTGTCTTCTAACCCGAGCACTGTTTAGTGTTTGGCCCATATCTGGAGTTCTAGAAGTCCAAATGACCTCAATGTTTTATGGTAAATGTTCATTTTCTATCATGTTGAATTTTCCTAACTATGGAGGGATGTTCCAATTATAAATATGGCATTAGAATATATAATAAAGAACCTTTTTGGCCAAGAATTGAACTTAATTTAGAAAATTAAGAGTTATTCTTCCAAATTGATCTGTGAAAAACCCTACCTGACTTATCACTCTTCAATCACAAAAAGTGTGGCGTCAAAATCCTAGATTGATCTTTGTGGCATCCAGATCGACTTATCAAAGTATCACTTTAGTCTATCCTCCATTTTATTTACCTTAAAATCACTATAATCCAGCCTAAACACCAAAAGAAAGACAACACAACCAGACCCATCCTTCATTCATTTTTAGTAGATTCATTGTTGTCGATTTTCGAATCATTGATAGCACATCAACATAACTGCGCAAAAGTGCATCAGCTACGATGTTCCTTCGCCGTGCTTATACTTGATTACATTAAAAAAAGTTTCAATGAATTCAACCCATTTTGTATGCCTCCTATTCAACTTACCTTGTCCTTTCAGATATTTCAAGGACTCTTTTGGCCACAAGTAATGTTGTCATGTCTCAAGTGCTCTTACCAATGCATAGAGTTCTTTGTCGTAAGTGGATAGTTCAAAGGTCACTCCACTTAATTTCTCACTAAAATACACAATAGTTCTCCAATCCTGCATCAAAACAGCACCTATTCTCATTCTAGATGTATCACATTCTATTTCAAATGCTTTAGTAAAGTCAAGTAAAGCCAAAACAGGTGTAGAACATAATTTCTCTTTAAAAAGAACAAAAGCCAATTCTTGTTCCTTCCCCCATTTAAACCCAACTGACTTTTTAACAACTTCATTTAAAGGTGCAGCTATTGTACTAAAATCTTTCACAAAACCCCAATAAAAACTAGCTAACCCATGAGAACTCCTTACCTCACCTAACAATTTAGGTGTAGGCCAATTCTGGATGGCCCTAACTTTCTCCTCATCTATCTCGATACCCTGTGCAGTTACAACATAGACAAGAAACACAATTTTCTCCATGCAAAAGGCACATATTTTAAGATTAGCAAACAATTTCTCACTATGCAACATATTAAGTACATTACAGAAATGATCAAGACGCTTAGTTAAGTTCTTGCTATATATTAGAATGTCATCAAAATACACAACCACAAACTTACCTATAAATTCAAGGAGAAGAAGAAATTGGATACTAAGGAATTTTTACAGAATCAACAAGAAATGAAAATTTTAGAAGGATATAACCTGATTAATAGAGTCAAGCTCTGATACCAAACGATACGAACCTCGTGATTACATGGTCACACAACCCACACACAAAGACACTAATTCTTGAAAAGTCAAGTAAATCAGGTTTGATAGGAGTGTGTGACACGATTAAAAGATTGATATCTTCTCCCAAGTGTAGAAGTGTCGAAGTAATAAATAATTCGTCAAGACCGGGTTCGAACCACAGGGAGGTTAATTCAATAAATTATAGATAATAATAATACAGCAACAACAACAATAACAACAATAGTGATGGTAGTAGTAATAATAATAGTAGTAGTAGTAGTAGTAGTAATAACAATAACAACAACAACAACAATAATAATAAAGAAGAAGAAGAAGTTGATGAGAACTTTGAGATAGAAGATTAACGTAAGGATTAAATAATGAAGACAACAAATGTCAAGGTTAGAGGATCCACTAATGGTATATTAAACAAGTATAGTATAAATTCTTATTATTCAATTGGAAACCACACACAACGTAGGTTCCAATCAAATTATAAATTGTCAACATGATTACATTAGTTATCTTATTCGATTAATGCTAATGCTTGTAAATCTTGTCAAGCATTCATGATTATAATATATGTTAATAACAAATGAAGTTCCTTTCATAGCTCAGGTGTTGGTTATACCATACAGTATGGGCTATGAGAGTACCAAGTATTTGTTGTACAAGTGTTATACAACAGTTATACAACATAAATCTAGATTAACCATTTAATAAGCAAAGTATTAAATAAGATAACAAATATAAAACATGTTAGTATCAAACATTAAGGTTCATGTTGAGTTTGCACTATACTTATTCTTACACCATTAGTGTAACCTTTTCACATTGACATAATAAACTTAACTAAATATAATGAAAGAAAGAAAAATAAATAAACAAAATAAGAACATAAATAAGATAAAAGTTAACTAAGTAAATGAAAGGAAATGAAAGGCATAAACTTGATATTAATGAAAGCAAACCATAAACATTAGAAAAAATACAAAGAGAGAAAGCAAGAGCATGATCTTGATCTGGAAACTACAATGCCTAAATGCATGGCAAATGCCTTCTTTTATAGGCCAAAATTGAAAACTATTGATTTGATGACTAATTGATGAGTTGGTGACCAGCTCTTGACTTGGTGACAATCTTTATCTTCTCTTGTCTGCCCAAAACATCATTGATAACGTCGAAATTGGAACCACTTAAAAACATGAAAGTTGTAGGAAATTGTCTCAGATTTCTAAGGTAAAACATTGAGGTCATTTGGACTTCTAGAACTCCAGATATGGGCCAAACACTGAACAGTGCTTGGGTTATAGGACAAATTCAGACTTCTTTCTTGTTGCTAAAATTTGAAATTGAAAATAGCCTTTTTAAATTTGGACTCCAAATGAAAGTTTTAGGCCGCTGTTTTACCTTTCTATCCATATAAAGTAGACCTGAATCCGAGATCTACAACTCTAGATATGACCTAATTACCGAATAATGTTTTGGTCTGGACTTCACCAACATCTCTTTTCTAAGTTTGGCCATCTCTTTGTCCTTTCAATTTCAGTTCTTAAATTCATCAATCAATCCTTTTATTTATGTGATAGGTCTGCATTTAAAATGAACATTTATCATAAATTAAAGGTATCTTATATTATTAGATATGTTATTATAAAACATGCTTTAGTTAAGGAGTTATTGATACTTTAAGTGCAAAATGATGATATAAAACCTTGATAAAATGCACTTTTAAGTACTAATCAATATGTAATTTGGGGGGTTTGAATATTATCTAGGCTAAAGCAAAAGAAATTAGAAAACTATCAAGCAAAATTAAATAAAGTTAGAAAATTATCAAGATAACAAACCTTGATCGCAATCACACATTCACCTACAGAAATCAGAACTGATCATGGAAAGGAAACATCAATTTATATTCTACATATTTATCTATTCTTAATATTTGTTAGTTAACGGATCCGCCATATAACTAACCCTAACCATCAAACAACTATAGTGTTTGCGCTAGTAATTTAATTCAATGGCAACCTTTAGAACTAGATAAGTTGATTAATCAAGAAAACATAATTGTTCACAATCTATATTTGATTTGATTGAATGTTCTTCCTAAGATTAATAACGTAGATCCGCCACAATTATTAAACTCAGTTGCTTCACAAGTTCATACCACAACTCCAATTGTGATGTCAAACTTAGTAATAGATTATTTACAATAATAACTTAGAGTCCACTCTAGCACTTAAAATAATCAATCATAGGAAAAATAAGTGTAAGAAAACAAACATATTCATCATATAAATTGAAAAGATAAGGTAGGATAAATCTCACAGTTCTTAAAATCCGAAGGTTTCTATGTCTTTGTGACACGACTAAAAGATTGATGTCTTCTCCTAAGTGCAGGAGTGTCGAAGTAATAAATAACCCGGCAAGACCGGGGTCGAACCACAGGGAGGTTATTTGTACAAATTATAAATAACAATAATACAACAACAATAACAATAACAATAACAACAACAA
>NW_011499857.1:2799901-2833263 GCF_000495115.2 Populus euphratica | reverse complement strand
TCATCAATAAATCCTTTCATTTATGTGATCGACCTGCATTTAAACTGAATATTTACCACAAATTAAAGGTATCTTAGGTTATTAGATATATTATTATAAAACATGCTTTGGTTAAGGAGTTATTGATACTTCAAGTGCAAAATGATGATATAAAACCATGATAAAAATGCACTTTTAAGTACTAATCACTTTGCAACTAAGAAAAAGTGTATAGCCTTACATGTTTGTTGAACAACTAATCAAAAAGACGGAAGAATGCATAATTTTGAGTTTCTTAAAGGAGGGGGCATTTTTTTCTACTGGGTTGGTTGCCCCCTTTTCTTCTCCCATTCTTTTTATATCCTAGGAAACCCTAGTCTCTATTTTACAAAATAGTCCTCGCTTAAGTAGACAATGTATATTTAAGTACTTCAATAACTATTTTCCTAAAAAAGAAAAAAATAGATTTGCAAAAAATCTTCAAGCTTTGACTTAGAGAAGCTAAATTACTGAAATAAAAACTTGGAAATCGGTTTAGATGCTTCAGAATGTAATTTGGACTCGTTTCTTCATGAAACCTGTTTATTGGTAAAATTCAGTTGTCATTTTTGAAAAATCATATCTCCCTCATATGACATCATTTTTCACTAAAATATATAGAGTTTATATGCCTTTGAGTTAGGAATCCAAAACAATTGAGTTTTTATCAATTGGAGTTCTGTAACTCCAGATATTCAAGTAAAAATAGACTAAGGTCAACATTGGCAGATTGCAAGATTTGACTTTTGAGTCTGTGATTTCTATTCTTTTCCTTATTTTATTTTCTTGCCTTAGATTTCTAGAAAGATATGGATGTTAGCTTTTTAACGCCATTAAAATCACTTCATTTTGATCTCTACAGCTCATGCTCTACACAAAACATCGACTGAAGGTCAAATTTGCCAATTACCTCCAATTTACTCATTTTTGCATCTTTTATCCAAAAGTGCCTTCAAAACATAAAATAAAGAATATCAAAGCATTTTATATATAAAACATAGGCAAAACACTAGTTTAATGTGGGTAAAACTATCAAATAATATGGTTGCATCAGTAATATATAAAATAAATGTTAAAAAATAATAATTGATTAGTGATGGCCCATGATGTAATAATAAAGATAGTGTCTTTAAATATTTTCCTTTAGAATGTAAGTTATTTGTCCATTATTTTAAGTTTATTTTTCCTTAGATCATAAAATAATTTTCCATAAGAAGTTCCTTAGATCATAAAATAATTTTCCATAAATTAAGTATTTATAAATGAGCCAAACATAAAAAATAAAGCAGAAAAATTGTTTTTATAAAAGCATATTTTACATGAAACAAATATAACATTTATTTAAGACTATTGAATAGTATAAGACTAAATTATGTAAAAGAGGTCATTGCAAATTAATAACCATCAAATAAATTATCTTAAAACTTGCTAGGCATTGCAAAATAAATTTACATTTAGAGTTTGTTTTCTATTAATAACTTGCTAGTTATTATTTGTCTAATTTTTTTATTAAAGTTATTTATTTTGGTCTCAATTTTGTCATTTTGGTTTATCCCTACACTTGGAGAGTTCTTCCAAATATATAATGATCATTCAAACCATGTACTAAGTATCCTTTGTTAAAATTTTGAATTAAAAAGTGTTTGACTTGTTGTTTTTGCACCCTAATCAATTATATATCTCTTTATGAGTGGTGAACTTTTATCCCTTAACTTTGTATCTATAAAGTGGTGAATATCATTTATGTAAGTGAATTGTTTATAATCTATAGTCCTACCATTACTATATGATGTTATTATAAAAGAAATCATGACTAGTCATGGATGTGTGCAAGAATTCATGAAGGACATTCGTACTCTTTAAATGGATGAAATAAGAAGGCAAATTCAGTAACTCTAGAAGCATCTTAACTTATATGAGAATTAAGATGATGATGATAATGATGATGAGAGTTATTTTCTAGTAATAATGATGAGGATTATCACACCCAACATAAATGAGACTTGTAAAATTAAAGGAAAAATTAGTGAAATAAAGTTGTTACCTTGGTTTTTAAACTAAGAATCTTGAAATATACACTAGTTTTAGAGATTTAAATAAGGATTAGCAATCCTCAAGGAAAGATAGACATTATCCTAGGTGAGTTATCATCTTTCATATAAAAAATGTATAATAAATATGAAATACCAGATTTCTAACTTGCACAAACATATCTTCAAGCATACCAATAAGATAAACAAAGAAAAAATCAGTAAGCTGAATAATAATACCAATTTTGATTAAAAGAACAAGGAACAAGGTTAAAAGTTCATAAATAGATTTTGGCATTACACTAATTCAAGCTTTTAATTCACACATAACTTTTTCAAAACTTGTATTACTAGTTTGATAAGGAATATAAAATAGACCTTTTATCTCTCTTTTTTTAGTGGATTTTTTTTAAATAATAACATATTCATTCTCTTTCATAATTATTATTTTATTACCTTTGAGTTTCTCATTCTTTTTTGTTGTGCATAGCTCTTTAAAAAATCTTACACGGCGAGGGATATGCTTAATTGCATCCAGAAGAGGAATATTGATTTCAACCTTCCTAAACATCTCTAAAATCTTCCTCTTTTGCTCCTTTTTCTTATGTAACTGGCACAACTAAAAGATTGATGTCTTCTCCCAAGTGTAGGAGTGTCGAAGTAATAAATAACCCGGCAAGACCGGGGTCGAACCATAGGGAGGTTAATTGTATAAATTATAGATAACAATAATATAACAACAACAATAATAACACTAAATACAAATACTAATAATAATAGTAATAATAATAATAATAATAATAATAATAGTAGTAATACTAATAATACTAATAATAAAACTAATAATACTAATAATAATACTAATAATAATAACAATAATAATAGTAATAACAATAATAATAGTAATAACAATAATAACAACAATGACAATAACAATAATAACTATAATAACTATAATAATAATAATAATAATAAGAAGGAGAAGAAGAAGATGATGATGATAACTTTGAGATGAAATATTAATTAAACAATGATAATAACAAATGTCAAGGTTAGAGGTTCCACTAATGGTATATCAAACAAGTATAGTATAAACTCTTATTATTGAATTGGAAACCACACACAAAGGAGGTTCCAATCAGATTATATATTGTTAACATGATTACATTAGTCATCTTATTCGATTAATGCTAATACTTGTAAATCTCGTCAAGCATTCATGATTATAGCTTATGTTAACAACAAATCAAGTTCCTTTCATAGCTTAGGTGTCGGTTATACTATGAAGTATGGGCTATGAAAGTGTCAAGCATTTGTTGTACCAAGTGTTATACAACATAAATCAAGATTAGTCATTTAACAAGCAAAGTATTAAAGAGTGAACAAGATAACAAATATAAAACATGTTAGTATCAAACATTAAAGTCCATATTAAGTTTACATTATACTTATTCTTACACCATTAGTGTAACCTTTTCACCTTGACATAACTAAGTTAGCTAGACATAATGAAAGAAAGCAAAATAGATAAACAAAATAAGAACATAAAAGTTGACTAAGTAAAGGAAAGGAAATGAAAGGCATAAACTTAATATTAATGGAAGCAAAGCATAAACATTACAAAAAATACAAAAAGAGAAAACAAGAGCATGATCTTGATCTGGACACCAAGATGCCTAAATGCATGGCAAATGCCTCCTTTTATAGGCCAAAATTGGGAACTATTGATTTGATGACTAATTGATGAGTGGGTGGCCAACTCTTGACTTGGTGACAATCCTTATCTTCTTTTATGTGCCCAAAACGTCATTAATAATAACAAAATTGGAATCACTTAAACACATGAAAGTTGTATGAAATTGTCTCAAGTTTCTAGGGTAAAAAATTTAGGTCATTTGGACTTCTAGAACTCGAGATATGGGTCAAACACTAAACAGTGCTTAGGCTGTAAAACAGATTTAGACTTCTTTGTTGTTGCTACAATTTGGGCTTGAAAATGGCCTTCTTAAATCTTAGGCTTCAAGAAAGTTGTAGGCCCATGTCTTATATTTCCATCCATATAAAGTAGATCTAAATCCGAGATCTAAAGCTCTAGATATGATCCAATTACCGAACAGTGTTCTAGTTTGGACTGCACGGGCATCTCTTTTCTAAGTTTGGCCATCTCTTTGTCCTTTCAATTTCAATTCTTAAATTCATCAATCAATCTTTTTATTTATGTGATAAGCCTGTATTTAAAATGAACATCTACCACAAATTAAAGGTATCTTATATTATTAGATATGTGTATTATATAAACATGCTTTAGTTAAGGAGTTATTGATACTTCAAGTGCAAAATGATGATATAAAACCTTGATAAAAATTACAATTTTAAGTACTAATCAGTGACCTAGAAAAACTCAAAGGAAAAGATGGAAGTAGCGTGAAAAAGGAATCGAAAGGTTTGGAATTTATCTTGTGAAGTATGAAAATTGGTTTGGTTATATTTGAAGGAGGTTTAAAAGGTTCAATCACAAGTAACGATGTTTCGGCCTCAACTTTTATTTCATCATTCAAGTCATCAATGTGCTTTTTAGGTCCTCCCAATGATTTTCCACTCCTCAATATGATAGCACAAAGATTCACCCTACTAGGCATAACTTGCAAATGCAACCTTCCAAAACCTTGTGATTCCAAGTTACCTGCAACATTAACAAGTTGTCCTATTTGTTTCTCCAAGTTTTGGATATTTGACCTTGTTTCTTGCTAAAATTGCATCATATTTAGTTGCATTGACAAAGTATTAGAAGTAAGTGACTTTATCATCTCTTTCATATCAACCTTGGCTAAGATCTTGATGTTGTGATGTAAAATCACCTTTTTGATTCATATATCTCATGTTAGGATGATCCCTCCATCTAGAATTGCAAGTATTAGAATAGGGATCATACTTGTGTTTATGTTGTGGATGCGGGATGATTAGTACTTAAAAGTGCATTTTTATTAAGGTTTTATATCATCATTTTGCACTTGAAGTATCAATAACTCCTTAACTAAAGCATGTTTTATAATAATATATCTAATAATATAAGATACCTTTAATTTATGGTAAATGTTACTCCTTAACCAAAGCATGTTTTATAATAATATATCTAATAATATAAGATACCTTTAATTTGTGGTAAATGTCTATTTTTAATGCAGGCCTATCACATAAATGAAAGGATTGATTGATGACTTGAAGAACTTAAATTGCATGGATAAAGAGATGGTCAAACTTAGAGAAGAGATGTCGGTGCAATCCAAACCGGAACATTGTTCGGTAATTGGGTCATATCTGGAGCTATTGATCTCAGATTTATGTCTACTTTATATGGATGGAAAGGTAAGACATAGGCCTACAACTTTCATATGGAGCCCAAGATCTAAAAAGGCCATTTTCAAGTCCAAATTGTTGCAACAACAAAGAAGCCCGAATCTGTCCTCCAGCCCGAGCACTGTTCAGTATTTTGGCCATATCTGGAGTTCTAGAAGTTCCAATCAGCTGAATTTTTTACACAAGAAAGCTGAGATAATTTCATACAACTTTCATGTTTTCAAGTGGCTCCAATTTTGACGTTATCAATGACATTTTGGGCAGACAAAAGAATATAAGGATTGTCACCAAGTCAAGAGATGGGCACCTACTCATCAATTAGTCATCAAATCAATAGTTCTCAATTTTAGGCTATAAAAGGAGGCATTTGCCATGCATTTAGGCATCTTGGTGTTCAGATCAAGATCATGCTCTTCCTTTCTCTCTTTGTATTTTTTGTAATGTTTATGCTTTGCTTTCATTAATATCAAGTTTATGCCTTTCATTTCCTTTCCTTTACTTGGTTAACTCTTATCTTATTTTTATTTTTATTTTGTTTATTTATTTTTCTTTCTTTCATTATGTCTAGCTAAGTTTATTATGTCAAGTGAAAAGGTTACACTAATGGTGTAAGAATAAGTATTGATACGAACCTCGTGATCACATGATCACGCAACCCACACGCAAAGATGCCAATTCCTGGAAAGCCAAGTAAATCAGGTTTGATAGGAGTGTGACACAAAGATAACTTGTACCTAGGCACCAGCACTATTGAAAACAGAAACCCCCACCCAACGAATATTGATTCGCGAACGAGAAGTATAAGGATGACGCCACGAAGTCAGTTGTTCTTCGATAAGTCGTTTTCAGTTCTTTAGAGAACCAAGGAAGGGAGATTATCCCACCAACACACAATAAGTGCAGCAAAGAAGTTTTATTAATCTGAAAATTGCGTCACCTTTACATGTTTGGGTTATGCCTTTATTTATACTGAATTTGAACTTAAAGAAACCCTAATGGACCTCCCTTAGGTGGACTTATATGTAGCCCACTTACAATTGACCCAAATAAGTAATAATAACCCAAAAACTAAGAAGAAAATACTAAAAATACTAAAAATCCGAAAATACCATCCTAAATAAGCTAGAATCAGATTTGTCACCCTTAAGAAGTCCTAAACAAAATTGGAAAAATCTGATTTGGAAAATTTGTGTTGCTGCCCCCTTTGATGTCCTTGATTAGCTTGGAATTCCTTGTTTAACTTGGACAAATAAGAAAACAAATTTCCTCCTTTGTTGCTGATTTAATTACTTTCCTTCCTAAGTGAGGAAAAGCATTAAATAGTCCTCCCCTCTTTAGGAATAAGATTTGGCCAACTTCGTTACTTAGTTAGGAGAATAAATTGCTGACTCTTTATCCTTGTAGTATTAGAAAAGGCAAGCCTAACAAGGCTGGTATTGGGCCGGACACATCAACCCCTTGTTCCACATGAATTGGGCTCTTCTTGGACCTGAACTAAATGAATTAAAGGCTGTCCTTCATGCTCCTTAAATGTTCCAAGCCTCTCTAGGTCCATTTTGTTCCATATATTCTGAACAAGCCCATTCAATGCTTCTTTAAGCTTCTTAGCCCTAGCTCTTGTGATTGGCCCAATTGGCACCTCCAATGGGTTGTTGGCATGATTACGCTTGGTGTTAGGCTGATCCGTATCATCCCCTCTCTCTTCAAAAGGATTCGACCTCGAATCATCACCTACATCAAACAGAGTAAGATCAGAAACATTAAAGGTAGCACTAACACTATACTCACCTGGCAAATCAACTTTATAAGCGTTGTCATTGATCCTCTCAAGGATCTGAAACGGCCCATCTCCTCGTGGTTGTAGCTTTGACTTCCTCTGGGCCGGAAATCTCTCCTTGCGCATATGCACCCAAACCCAATCGCTAGGCTGAAAGACAACATGTTTGCGCCCCTTATTGGCTTTGGTCGCATACACACGATTCCTCTTTTCAATCTGTTGGCGCACACTCTCATGAAGAGTTTTCACCACCTGTGCTTTACGATTACCATCCAAACTAACCCTTTCATCAATAGGCAAAGGAATCAAATCCATTGGAGTTAAAGGGTTAAATCCATACACAATTTCAAATGGTGAAAATTCAGTAGTAGAGTGCACACTACGATTATATGCAAACTCTATAAATGGCAAACAATCTTCCCAATTCTTTAAGTTCTTTTGAATGACAACACGCAAAAGTTGTGTTAAGGTCCTATTAACTACTTCGGTTTGTCCATCTGTTTGGGGGTGACAAGTAGTTGAAAACAACAGTTTAGTACCCATTTTTCCCCATAACACCTTCCAAAAATAGCTAAGAAACTTAACATCTCTATCAGAAACAATGCTCTTAGGGACCCCGTGAAGTCGTACTATCTCCCTAAAGAACAAATCAGCAATGTTAGTTGCATCGTCAGTTTTATGACATGGAATGAAATGTGCCATCTTTGAAAACCTATCAACAACTACAAAGATGGAATCCCTGCCCCGTTTTGACCTAGGTAAACCCAAGACAAAGTCCATCGAAATGTCTACCCAAGGTTCTTTCGGTACAGGCAAAGGGGTATACAAGCCATGCGGTTGAGTCCTAGACTTTGCTTTCCTACAAATTATGCATTTATCACATATGCGTTGCACATCTTTTTTTATTTTAGGCCAATAAAAATGCTCATGCAACACATCCAAAGTCTTAACAACACCAAAATGCCCCATCAACCCGCCTCTATGTGCTTCACGTACAAGCAATTCACGCATAGAACTTAATGGAACACACAAACGACTCTCTTTAAACAAATATCCATCAAGTCTATAAAACTTTCCAAAAGCTGAAGTTTCGCAAGCATTGTAAACATTAGCAAAATCACTATCATCCTTGTACAATTCTTTTATGTGTTCAAATCCTAGAAATCTAGCATCCAAAGTAGATAAAAGAACATACCTGCGTGAAAGTGCATCAGCCACAATGTTTTCTTTCCCTTGCTTATACTTGATCACATACGGAAATGTTTCAATAAATTCAACCCATTTGGCATGTCTCCTACTCAATTTACCTTGCCCTTTCAAGTGCTTCAATGATTCATGATCAGAATGTATGACAAACTCTTTGGGCCACAGGTAATGCTGCCACGTCTCTAAAGTTCTTACCAAGGCATAGAGTTCCTTGTCATATGTAGGGTAATTCAAGGCTGCCCCATTAAGTTTTTCGCTGAAATATGCAATGGGCCTCCTATCCTGCATTAACACAGCTCCTATTCCGATACCTGACGCATCACATTCTACTTCAAAAGCTCTTGTAAAGTCTGGCAAAGCTAAAACAGGTGCCGAACAAAGCTTATCCTTCAACAATTTAAAAGCCTCATCTTGTGCATCATTCCATTTGAATCCAACAGACTTTTTCACAATTTCAGTTAAAGGTGCAGCAATAGTACTAAAATCCTTCACAAACCTTCTATAAAAACTAGCAAGTCCATGAAAACTCCTTACCTCACTTACTGATTTTGGTGTAGGCCAATCTCGGATGGCTTTAACTTTCTCCTCATCCATCTCGATACCCTGTGCAGTAACGACATAGCCAAGAAACACAATTTTTTCCATGCAAAAGGTACACTTCTTAAGATTAGCATATAATCGCTCACTATGCAACACACTAAGTACATTACGCAAATGATCAAGATGCTCATTTAAGTTCTTGCTATAGATCAAAATGTCATCAAAATACACAACAACAAACTTACCTATAAATGCACGCAAGACATGATTCATTAAACGCATAAACGTGCTAGGCGCATTTGTAAGTCCAAACGGCATGACTAACCATTCATATAAACCATGCTTAGTCTTAAATGCAGTTTTCCACTCATCACCCTCTTTCATCCTAATTTGATGGTACCCACTTTTTAAGTCAATCTTAGAGAAAATACATGATCCATGTAACTCATCTGGCATGTCATCAAGCCTAGGAATAGGATGTCGATACTTTACCGTTATGTTATTGACAGCACGACAATCAACACACATCCTCCATGTTCCATCCTTTTTAGGCACAAGTAGCACTGGCACAGCACAAGGACTCATGCTCTCACGAATGTACCCCTTCATCATCAACTCATCTACTTGCCTTTGAAGCTCCTTCGTCTCCTCGGGGTTGCTTCTATAGGCTGGACGGTTAGGAATTGAAGCTCCGGGCACAAGATCAATTTGATGTTCAATCCCCCTTAATGGTGGTAATCCATTAGGGATGTCTTCAGGGAATACATCATCAAACTCCTGCATCAAAGAAACAGCCACACTAGGAATAGCAGAATCAAGATTGTTAGTGTTAAAATAAGCCTCCTTATACACAAGTAAGATCATTGGCTTATTAGTAAAAAATGCAGATCTGATTTGAGATCCTTTTGCATAAAAATTAGGTTGTTTCTTTAATTTTTCCACACTATTATCATCACATAAGCTTACTTTCTTCACTCCTCGGTTTTTACCTCCACTCTCAACCGGTTTAATTAATGATTTAGGTTTAGCCGAATCTGATGATTTTCTCTCACCATTGTCCTCACGTGAATTTTCACTCTTCCCATCCTCACATTCCTTTTTTAATTTGATTTGATCATCATACACTTGTTTCGGAGAAAGAGGTACAAGAGTGATGGTTTTACCATCCTTTACAATAGTGAACCTATTTCTGAACCCATCATGAATCGCTTTCCGATCAAACTGCCATGGACGCCCCAAAAGTAAGTGACTAGCATGCATCGGGACGACATCACATAAAATCTCATCAGAATACTTCCCTATAGCAAACGCAATCAAAACCTGCTTAGTAACCCTCACTTCACCACATTCATTCAACCATTGCAATCTATAAGGCCTAGGATGCTTAATACAACTCAAATTCAATTTCTTCACAAGTGTATCACTAGCAACATTAGCACAACTACCTCCATCAATTATCATGCTACATACCTTGTTTTGGATGTGACATCGAGTGTGAAATATATTTTCCCGTTGCTGATCTACATCATCTTCTTTGATTTGCATGTTCAGCGCACGTCTTATAACCAAAGCCTCCCCCTCAACAGGGTATGCAATCTCCTCATCGCTACAATCCATCAAAGGTGGCATCTCTTCACTTTCAGATTTCTCACTTTCAGATTCAACATCCCCATTATCTCTTATAAGCATAACTCTTCGGTTTGGACACTGAGATGCAATGTGCCCCTTCCCTAAACATTTAAAGCATTTAATATCTCTATCACGAGTAGGTTGAGATTCAGATTTACCTTTCCCATCCGTATAAGTATCCTTTTTGGCCTTAGGTGGTTCAGCCTTTGCATAAGGCTTTGGTTGGACAGCCCCCTCTCTTCTCAAATTCAGCCTCCATGTTGAGGAAGATGAAGCCGAATTGGTTTGAAAACGTGTACTGCCCCTTCTCTTTATTTGTCTCTCTACCTTCGTTGCCATATGGACCATGTCTTCCAAATCCACACAGTGTTGTAATTCTACAACATTTGCAATGTCCCTATTCAGTCCATTTAGAAACCTAGCCATAGTAGCTTCTCGATCCTCAATCACGTTGGCCCGAATCATGGCAATCTCCATTTCCTTGAAATACTCATCCACGGACCTAGAACCCTGATTCAAACCCTGCAATTTCAGATACAAATCTCTATAATAGTGGTTAGGCACAAATCGCCTTCTCATCAACACTTTCATCTCCTCCCACGACGCTACCGGCCTCTCTCCACTCCGTCTTCTACTAGTAACATTCTGATCCCACCAAATCAGTGCATAATCCATGAATTCGATGACTACCAATTTCACTTTCTTCGCCCCCGAATAGTTATGGCAATCAAAAATCCAATCCACCTTTTTTTCCCACTCCAAATATGCCTCGGGATCGTTTTTACCTTGAAAAGAAGGTATTTTCTGTTTGATAGCATCCAAATCACCATCTAAATCAGCATGTCCCCCAACACTACGGAAATTTTCCCTTTGGCCGAATTGGCCCCTAGTTCTATTCCCATAATCCCTTCGGTTTCTAGGCTGCCGAAAACCTTCCCGGTAGTCTATGGCCTCATCATCAAAAACACCATCACCGATATCACCAACGGCCTCCTCAAAATCCTCACAATCAGCCCACCTTGTTGGCCTGTTGGCCCTACTGCTATTGTTTGCTTTCGGTTCCACCCTAAGCTTCACATTTTGGGTGCTCGTACCAGCCTCGTTACCACGTTTCTCCACCCTATCAAGTCTGTCGCACACATTTCCCATCACAAAATTCATCCTCTCCATCATTTGTGTCATGGCTTGCATTTGAAATGTAAGTTCTCCCTCGGGATGGGGCGGTGTATTGTTTTGATCTGACATGATAGTACCTGCAAAAAGTTGTTAGTGGTAAAAGAAAATTTATCCTCACGTCACTCGTGTTTCGCTCAAACACTCTTAATATCCTCACACGCTCACACCTCTCGTCTCACCTTCTTGCGGTTCTTGCGAAACTGAAACCAACACCAAATAGAACCAACTTGGCAGCGCTATCCAAATATATATATATATGACTCAAGAAGCAATGAAAAAACTAGAAAACAAGCAAAACGAAACTGCGATGATAGTCTCGTGAGTAGCAAGCGAGTCTATCCGAAATATGAACGAAACTGAAGACGCGAATAAAAACAGAAACAAAAAATATGCAAAATCATTAAACAACACCCAAATATGTTGGATATGATGAAAATAAACTGCAAGAAACGAAATCAACAAAAAGCAAGCGAATTTTGAAACGGTGACGCAAGACAGACTCGTTTACGACAAGTTAAGTCCGAATCTGGAACGTAAAGTAAATAATGTTCAATTGAGTTAAAATTTCAGATATAGTGCGATATCAACCCAAATAGACAGAATATAAGGTTTGAGCAATTTATGACAACGTTTGATATACTGACGTAAAAACGTTATGAATCAGACCTGAATAGACCCGAATTTGAAACCCAAAGCAAATGATATCCAATTGACCCCAAATTTGATATGTAATTCGATTAGGACCCCAGTAATTTGAATATCAAATTTGAGCTAATTCCGAGTTGATTTGATCCAATTGTCCCTCGTTTAGTTTTCTGCGGCAGAATCTAATAAACGTCTTTTTGAACAATTTTTCTTTTCTTTTCTCTTTTCTCTCTTTTTTTTTGTTACTGATATATTTTGAACAATAACAGAATGAAATAACAATTTTTTTTTTCTTTTTATATGCCGCAAATTCAAGGAGAATAAGAAATTGGATACTAAGGAATTTTTTTTTTGCGGAATTAACAAGAAACGAAAATTTCAGGAGGATATAACCTGATTAATGGAGCCAAGCTCTGATACCAAATGATGCGAACCTCGTGATCACATGGTCACGCAACCCACACGCAAAGATGCCAATTCCCGGAAAGCCAAGTAAATCAGGTTTGATAGGAGTGTGACACAAAGATAACTTGTACCTAGGCACCAGCACTATTGAAAACAGAAACCCCCACCCAACGAATATTGATTCGCGAACGAGAAGTATAAGGATGACGCCACGAAGTCAGTTGTTCTTCGATAAGTCGTTTTCAGTTCTTTAGAGAACCAAGGAAGGGAGATTATCCCACCAACACACAATAAGTGCAGCAAAGAAGTTTTATTAATCTGAAAATTGCGTAACCTTTACATGTTTGGGTTATGCCTTTATTTATACTGAATTTGAACTTAAAGAAACCCTAATGGACCTCCCTTAGGTGGACTTATATGTAGTCCACTTACAATTGACCCAAATAAGTAATAATAACCCAAAACTAAGAAGAAAATACTAAAAATACTAAAAATCCGAAAATACCATCCTAAATAAGCTAGAATCAGATTTGTCACCCTTAAGAAAGTCCTAAACAAAATTGGAAAAATCTGATTTGGAAAATTTGTGTTGCTGCCCCCTTTGATGTCCTTGATTAGCTTGGAATTCCTTGTTTAACTTGGACAAATAAGAAAACAAATTTCCTCCTTTGTTGCTGATTTAATTACTTTCCTTCCTAAGTGAGGAAAAGCATTAAATAGTCCTCCCCTCTTTAGGAATAAGATTTGGCCAACTTCCTTACTTAGTTAGGAGAATAAATTGCTGACTCTTTATCCTTGTAGTATTAGAAAAGACAAGCCTAACAAGGCTGGTATTGGGCCGGACACATCAACCCCTTGTTCCACATGAATTGGGCTCTTCTTGGACCTGAACTAAATGAATTAAAGGCTGTCCTTCATGCTCCTTAAATGTTCCAAGCCTCTCTAGGTCCATTTTGTTCCATATATTCTGAACAAGCCCATTCAATGCTTCTTTAAGCTTCTTAGCCCTAGCTCTTGTGATTGGCCCAATTGGCACCTCCAATGGGTTGTTGGCATGATTACGCTTGGTGTTAGGCTGATCCGCATCAGTTCCTCTCGAGTATTGGACTATTAAGGGGTTGAGTTGTGTAGCGAGTGCTATTGGGGTTCCTCCTCATGCTGATCATACTACATTGTTGCGTCAAAGGCTTAGCTACGCAAGAGTTTGTGTTGAGATTGATGCTACGAAGACGTTGGTCTTAATACGACCTTCGCTGTCCAAATGGGTTATTCATAACAATTTCAGCTGATTATGAATGGATACCGTCGAAGTGCAACAATTTTAATGTCTTTGGACACACAACAACGATATGTGCTACTAATAAGGGTGATAATCTTACAATGGAGGCAGAGGGTAAGAGGAAAGTAGGCGCTGCGAACTCTAAATCTGCGGATAAGAAGCAGAATCAGTTTCAATGGCAGGTAGTTTCAATCTTACAATTGACGCAATGGGAGGTGATACAGATGGGGAACGAACCGATAAGGAGTTGACGTCACCAATCCTGACAAGCCCATAAACTCAGAATTCCACTGAAAGGGAAACTGTTAATCAGTTAGCTATTAAGGCTAGAGACTCTCTAGAGAAAAAGAAAAAGGGTTCAAAAACCTCTTCAAAGAAGAATAAGAAATCTATCTCCTCGCCTGGGGGCACGTCGAGGTAATCTTTGTGTTGCTGTTTGTACTCCTCTCTATTTTCTTATGATTATTGGATGTTGGAATGTTAGAGGTTTGAATGATCCCATAAAGCATTCAGCATTGCGTCAGCTCTTCCATCAAGAGAGGATGACTCTTTTTGGTTTGGTTGAAACTCGGGTTAGAGACGAGAATAAAGATAATGTTTCTCAACTTCTTCTGTGTAATTGGTCCTTCTTGTATAATTATGATTTCTCTTTTCGTGGTCGTATTTGGGTTTGTTGGAATGCTGATGTGGTGAAGGTTGATGTCCTCGGAATGTCAAACCAGGCTATTCATGTTTCTGTCACTATATTAGCTACCAATATCTGTTTCAATGCTTCAATTATTTACGGAGACAATAACGCTTCCTTACATGAGGCATTATGGTATGATATAGTGAGTCGTAGTGATGGATGGGAGTCCAGCCCATGGATTCTTATGGGCGACTTTAATGCTATCCGCTACCAATCAGACAGGTTAGGAGGGTCTACTTCGTGGGCTGGTCATATGGACAGATTGGAAACATGTATTCAAGAAGCGAAAATGGATGATCTTCGATATTCAGGCCTGCATTATACTTGGTCGAATCAATGTCCTGAGAATCTAATTATGCGGAAACTAGATAGAGTGCTTGTCAATGAGAAATGGAATTTGAACTTCCCATTTTCGGAAGCGAGATTTTTGCGATATGTCAGACCATTCTCCTATGGTGGTTAAGGTTACTGGTGATGATCAGAATATAAAGAAACCATTCAGTTTCTTCAATATGTGGATGGACCATGACAACTTCTCTATGGTTTGACAATTGGCATCCTCACAGCCCGCTCACAGATTCTTACGGCGACAGATTCATCTATGATTCAGGTATGGAAAAGAACGCGAAGGTGAATATGCTGATTCATAACTCAGAATGGAAAATTCCTACCACTCAAGCTATTGGCTGGCACCCCATTATAGAAGCTATTCCTTCCAATTCTAATCCTATGATAGGGCAAAAGGATGAGATTGTTTGGCTGGATTCACCAAATCACAGATTCTCAATCAAAGTAGCTTGGGAACAACTAAGATTTCATCATCCGATGGTTGAATGGCATGACATTGTGTGGTTCAAGAATGTTGTTCCAAGACATTCGTTTCTTCTATGGGTGGCTGTCCAACAGAAACTCACAACTCAAGATAGACTTCATCGGTTTGGTATACATGGTCCTAATAGATGCTCACTCTGTCTCCGCAATAATGAAGATCACAACCACTTGTTCTTTGAATGCTCCTATACTAAAGCGATCTGGTGGGATGTTTGTGACAGATGCAACATTCCAAGAATGACAAAAGCATGAGATGAATGGATTCGATGGGCCACTGTCGCTTGGCATGGTAAAAGTTTCGTCAATTTTTTTCGTAAACTCAGTTTGGCAGCTACAGTGTATCATATCTGGCAAGAACGGAATGCAAGGACCTTTGTAGGAATCTCTAGACCTCATAATTTGGTCTTTGATCAAATCGAATGTATCATCCGTGATAAGCTTGATTTGATGAGGAACGTTCTACCAACAGATGAAAACAAAAGGATCCAAAGAGCTTGGAGGGTCAATAACATAGATTCTTCTTTTGATATTTAGCTGATTGTGTTGGTTTCCCTAACGAATCTAGGTAGGTCTATGTTTTCTATTTGGTGGCTAGCCTGTAGCCATCTGTTATTTTATGTTTATGTTCTCATTGTAAATCAGGGGTATGCCCCTTTTAATCTTTGTATCCTTTTCTTTTAATACATACGTCAACTTACCAAAAAAAAATAATCAATGTCGAATCAATGTCCTGAGAATATTCAGGCCTACATTATACAATGTCCTGGGAAACATGTATTCAAGAAGCGAAAGTGGATGATCTTCGATATTCAGGCCTGCATTATACTTGGTCGAATCAATGTCCTGAGAATTTGATTATGCGGAAACTAGATAGAGTGCTTGTCAATGAGAAATGGAATCTGAACTTCCCATTTTCGGAAGCAAGATATTTGCCATCGGGTATGTCAGACCATTCTCCTATGGTGGTAAAGGTTACTAGTGATGATCAGAATATAAAGAAACCATTCAGATTCTTTGATATGTGGATGGACCATGACGAGTTCATACCCTTGGTGAGGAAAGTATGGGAGGAAAGTATGGGAACACAATTTGGGGGGTTGTCCAATGTATCAGCTGTGTTGCAAGCTAAGAAAACTAAAAAGGGAATTGAAACTTTTCAATATGACTCACTTCTCCAACATTTCAGATAGAGTCAAAGATGAAATGGATAAGGCTCAACAGGCTTTACATACAGCGCATGGGAATCCAACTTTGTGCATGCGAGAAAGGGATGCTGTACGTAACTACGCTTCTATTGTCAAGGCTGAAGAGAGATTTTTCAAACAGAAGTCAAGGATACAGTGGCTTAGCTTGGGGGATCAGAATACTGGCTACTTTCACAAATCAGTAAATGGAAGACAACATAGAAATAAACTTCTTTCACTTACAAGGGAGGATGGAGAGGTTGTCGAAGGACATGAGGCAGTTAAATCAGAAGTAGTTGCATACTTCCAGCGTGTGTTAAGAGTGGAAGAGATGCCTAGGGTTCTAAATGAGGAAGAGATGGAATCGGCAATAAACTTGAAACTGTCTTCGACGCAACAACATGCATTAGCATAAGATGTAACAAGGGAGGAGATTAAGCATGCTATGTTTAGTTGGAAGAACAACAAAGCCCCTGGTCCGGATGGATTTAATGCAGGTTTCTTCAAAAGAATGTGGCACATAGTTGGGGAAGATGTAATCAACGCTGTTAGCATCTTTCAGAGTTGGAAAAAGAGGGCTGGTCCTATATCTTGCGGTACATTTGTACACGATATCATGACCGTCCTATATCTTGCTGCAATATCGTGTACAAATGCATCGCTAAGATTCTAGCTGGGAGAATCAAAGCTGTTTTGCCATCCTTAGTTGGTCCGTATCAGACTCCTTTTATCTCTAGACGGAGAATCAGCGACAACATTCTTTTGTCTCAGGAACTAATGAAAGGCTATCACAAATCTATGGTACCTGCCCGTTGTGCTATGAAAGTAGATCTGATGAAGGCTTATGACTCGGTTCGGTGGGATTTTGTTGACGCTACGTTAAGAAAAATGGGATTCCCTAGAACAGTCATTGATTGGATCATGGTTTGTGTTACATCATGTCAATTCTCTATCAACGTCAATGGTGAGCTTGGAGGTTATTTTCTAGGGGGGAGAGGGCTGAGACAAGGGGATCCACTTTCTCCATATTTGTTTGTCCTCTGTATGGAAATCCTTTCGGGGCTATTCTGCAAGATGAGTGCCAACCAAAACTTCAAGTTCCACTGGAGATGCAAGAAGGACAACATTTCTCATCTTTGTTTTGCTGACGACTTGATGATTTTTAGCAAAGGAGATGTAAACTCAATTCGTATGATCAAAACTGTGCTCACAAAGTTTCAAGACCTATCAGGTCTGTATCCAAATCCAAATAAAAGTGACATCTTCTTAAGCGGTGTGTTAAATGTTGAGAGGGAAGAAATTATTCGTATTCTTGGGTTTGCAGAGGGGTTGCTCCCTATGAAATATTTGGGAGTGCTGCAGGACGAGTACAACTGATTCATTCAGTTTTATTTTCCATCCAGGTCTATTGGGCATCTCTCTTTGATGCGAACCTCGTGATCACATGGTCACGCAACCCACACGCAAAGATGCCAATTCCCGGAAAGCCAAGTAAATCAGGTTTGATAGGAGTGTGACACAAAGATAACTTGTACCTAGGCACCAGCACTAGTGAAAACGGAAACCCCCACCCAACGAATATTGATTCGCGAACGAGAAGTATAAGGATGACGCCACGAAGACAGTTGTTCTTCGATAAGTCGTTTTCAGTTCTTTAGAGAACCAAGGAAGGGAGATTATCCCACTAACACTTTTTGTTTTTGGTAAGTTGACGTATATATTAAAGGAAAACGATACAAAGATTATAAGGGGCATACCCCAGATTTATAATGAGAACAGAAATGTAAAACAACAGATGGCTACAGGTTAGCCACCGAACAACAGATGGCTACAGGCTAGCCACCGACTAGAAAACTCAAGACCTAACTTGATTAGTTAGGGAAACCAATACAACCAGCTAAATATCAAATGAAGAATCTATGTTATTGACCCTCCAAGCTCGTTGGATCCTTTTATTTTCTTCTGTTGGTAGGACGTTCCTCATCAAATCAAGCTTACCACGGATGATACATTCGATTTGATGAAAGACTAAATTCTAAGTTCTAGATATTCCAGCAAAGGTCCTTGCATTCCTTTCTTGCCAGATATGATACACTGTAGCTGCAAAACTGAGTTTACAAGAAAAATTGATGAAACTTTTGCCATGTCAAGTGACAGTAGCCCATCGAATCCATTCATCCCATCCTTCAAGTAGCCCAGCATCAAAAGAACCATTAAGGGCTCTTCCCATCTTTAAGTTCCAATTGTAGGCAAATAAGCACCCCAGAACCAATTTGAAACTGATTGCTAATTTTTAACTTTGACGTAACTTCAATCATTTCAATTTGACTCGTTAAGGCCCTTTGTAGTTGTTTCGCTCTCGCCCTTTTCATTGGACCATCTGAATCTTCTTGCATATTAGATTTAGCTTTACAAGATAGATTATCATTCCCATGATGCACATCACCCACCCAACAAATATTGATTCGTGAATGAGAAGTATAAGGATGACGCCACGAAGACAGTTGTTCTTCAATAAGTCATTTTCAATTCTTTAGAGAACCAAGGAAGGGAGATTATCCCACCAACACACAATAAGTGCAGCAAAGAAGTTTATTGATCTGAAAATTGTGTAACCTTACATGTTTGGTTATGCTTTTATTTATACTAACTTTAGACTTAAAGAAATCTTAATGGATCCCCCTTAGGTAGCCTTATATGAAGCCCACTTACAATTGACCCAAATAAGTAATAATAACCCAAAACCTAAGAACAAAATAATAAAAATACTAAAAAATCGAAAATTACCATCCTAAATAAGCTAGAATCAAATTTGTCACCCTTAAGAAGTCCTAAAGAAACATGGAAAAATTTGATTTGGAAAATTTGTGTTGCTACCCCCTTTGATGTCCTTGATTAGCTTGGATTTCTTTGTTTAACTTGGACAAATAAAAAAATAAATTTCCTCTTTTATTGCTGATTTAATTACTTTTCTTCCTAAGTTTGGAAAAGCATTAAATAGTTCTGCCCTATTTAGGAATAAGATATGACCAACTTCCTTACTTAATTAGGATAAGAAATTGCTGACTCTTTATCCTTGTAGTATGAGGAAATAAAAAGCCTATAAGGTTGGTATTGGGCTGGACACATTAACCCATTGTTCCATACGAATTGGGCTCTTCTTGGACCTGAACTAGATGAATTAAAGGCTGTCGAGATCTGGAGAGAGAGAGATCTGGAGAGAGAGAAAGATTAGAAATCAAACTGTCGGAGCTAGATCTACTCCGTCCACCGTTGGATCATCCTCATTTCTTACTATGTTGTTCATTCCAGCCTTCTTGAAACATTGACCGAATGGATCTTCATTCCAATCAACGAGGTGGGAGATATTGATCTCGTAATATTTCTACTGTTCTGCATTTTTAGTTGCAGCAGAGTGAATTGGGTTTTGTTGAAGCTTGATCTTCTTTGTTCGCCGTTGGATCGTCACCATTTTTTAGTATGTTGTTCATCAGAATATACTCTATAGCTTGACCGCACGGATCATCATTCCAATCAATAATCTCGAAGATACTGGCCTCGTAATTCTGTAATTCTCTTCTCCCTTCATGAACAAATCTGAATCTTGTTGTTTCTGAGATTACATTGTTGTTGTTTCTGAGCTTAGGTTACGTCTTAGACTCAGTTTCTCTTCTTAGAATTTGGTATCTCTAGTATTTGTATGCTGCCATAATGTCCTTATGTTCTGCTGTGGATTCTGTTCCAATGGTTACCTCTAACAATGAACAACACAATGAAGTCAAGTCTGGACATATATTAAGATTAGAGCTACAAGATATGTTGAACAGCCATGGGATGAGGATTTCTCAGTTTACTAATGTTAATCAAGCTGATTCTGAAGCTAGCATAGAGAAGAAACACTCTAATTCCCAAGCTTCTAATGTTGTTTCAGAAATGAATCATGTGTTGGGTTCTAAAGTTGATGAGTTGAAGGTAGGGTCTCAGCAACAAGACCAGCAAAATCATCGCCCCAAATTGAATTTTTTAAATGCTTTGAAGGGTTCTGATGTTGATAACAATGAGGGTACCAAGAACCTTGGTATTTCTCTAGTTCGTAATCTGCATTTTGCTCCCCCTGCTATGACTGATGGTCGTGTGACAGTAGCTCCTCCACTTGATGTGTTTGAGGATGGCTGCGAACTTTGGAAATCCACCCTAGTTGGTCATTTTGTGGGTCAGAAATTACCATATCCCGTTGTTAATTCTATTGCCAAAAGAATCTGGGGCTCCTACGGTCTATCAGAAGTTTTATCTTCGGATAATGGTTTCTTCCTATTCACTTTTGATTCTGTTGATCATGCCACTAATGTGCTGGAAAGAGCCCCATGGCACATGGCAAGCAGACCTTTGGTGCTTAAACGTTGGCAACCGAACATGCAATTTTTGAAAGGTGATTTGGTCAAAGTTCCGGTATGGGTTAGGCTGTATAATGTTCCTCTTGAGTATTGGACTATTAAGGGGTTGAGTTGTGTAGCGAGTGCTATTGGGGTTCCTCTTCATGCTGATCAGACTACATTGTTGCGTCAAAGGCTTAGCTACGCAAGAGTTTGTGTTGAGATTGATGCTACGAAGATGCTGGTTAAGGAATACGACCTTCGCTGTCCCAATGGATTATTCATAACAATTTCAGCTGATTACGAATGGATACCATCAAAGTGCAATAATTGTAATGTCTTTGGACACACGACAGCGATATGTGCTACTAATAACGGTGCAAATCTTACAATGGAGGCAGAGGGTAAGAGGAAACTAGGAGCTGCGAACTCTAAATCTGCGGATAAACAGCAGAATCAGTTTCAATGGCAGGTAGTTGCTAAACGAAATAAGGGTTCTGTGAGTGGTGAGAATGGCACTTTGGCATCTAAAGTGCGTAACTGTAATGAGAATGGTTGTTCGACATCTGGTACAAATATTTCTGATTGTAATATCAATGAGAAGGCTGCATCAGATGTGAGCAATGCTGATTGTTATGAAGATGAAAATCCTACATCTCCTCTTGTTTTGAAGAGTTCACAAGGAGACATGAAGCAGGAGCAGGGGGGTACAAGTACTGCTTCAGATCAAAGTTTAGCCATCTCCAATACATCTGATTGTGCGACGGTGAACCAGGTTCTTTTCGTTAATAGTCATGAGCTGAATGTAGATATTGACGCAATGGGAGGTGATACAGATGGGGAACGAACTGATAAGGAGTTGACGTCACCAATCCTGACAAGCCCACAAACTCTGAATTCCACCGAAAGGGAAACTGTTAATCAGTTGGCTATTAAGGCTAGAGACTCTCTAGAGAAAAAGAAAAAGGGTTCGAAAAACTCTTCAAAGAAGAATAAGAAATCTGTCTCCTCGCCTGGGGGCACGTCGAGGTAATCTTTGTGTTGCTGTTTGTACTCCTCTCTATTTTCTTATGATTATTGGATGTTGGAATGTAAGAGGTTTGAATGATCCCATAAAGCATTCAGCATTGCGTCAGCTCATCCATCAAGAGAGGATGACTCTTTTCGGTTTGGTTGAAACTCGGGTTAGAGACGAGAATAAATATAATGTTTCTCAACTTCTTCTGCGTAATTGGTCCTTCTTGTATAATTATGATTTCTCTTGTCGTGGTCGTATTTGGGTTTGTTGGAATGCTGATGTGGTGAAGGTTGATGTCCTCGGAATGTCAGACCAGGCTATTCATGTTTCTGTCACTATATTAGCTACCAATATCTGTTTCAATGCTTCAATTATATACGGAGACAATAACGCTTCCTTACGTGAGGCATTATGGTCTGATATAGTGAGTCGTAGTGATGGATGGGAGTCCAGCCCATGGATTCTTATGGGCGACTTTAATGCTATCCGCTACCAATCAGACAGGTTAGGAGGGTCTACTTCGTGGGCTGGTCATATGGACAGATTGGAAACATGTATTCAAGAAGCGAAAGTGGATGATCTTCGATATTCAGGCCTGCATTATACTTGGTCGAACCAATGTCCTGAGAATCTGATTATGCGGAAACTAGATAGAGTGCTTGTCAATGAGAAATGGAATCTGAACTTCCCCTTTTCAGAAGCGAGATTTTTGCCATCGGGTATGTCAGACCATTCTCCTATGGTGGTAAAGGTTACTGGTGATTATCAGAATATAAAGAAACCATTCAGATTCTTTGATATGTGGATGGACCATGACGAGTTCATGCCCTTGGTGAGGAAAGTATGGGAACACAATTCAGGGGGTTGTCCAATGTATCAGCTGTGTTGCAAGCTAAGAAAACTAAAACGGGAATTGAAACTTTTCAATATGACTCACTTCTCCAACATTTCAGATAGAGTCCAAGATGCGAAAGATGAAATGGATAAGGCTCAACAGGCTCTCCATACAGCACATGGGAATCCAACTTTGTGCATGCGAGAAAGGGATGCTGTACGTAACTACGCTTCTATCGTCAAGGCCGAAGAGAGTTTTTTCAAACAAAAGTCAAGGATACAGTGGCTTAGCTTGGGGGATCAGAATACTGGCTACTTTCACAAATCAGTAAATGGAAGACAGCATAGAAATAAACTTCTTTCACTTACAAAGGAGGATGGAGAGGTTGTCGAAGGACATGAGGCAGTTAAATCAGAAGTCATTGCGTACTTCCAGCGTGTGTTAAGAGTGGAACAGATGCCTAGGGTTCTGAATGAGGAAGAGATGGAATCGGCAATTAACTTGAAACTGTCTTCAACGCAACAACATGTATTAGCACAAGATGTAACAAGGGAGGAGATTAAGCATGCTATGTTTAGTTTGAAGAACAACAAAGCCCCTGGTCCGGATGGATTTAACGCAGGTTTCTTCAAAAGAATGTGGCACATAGTTGGGGAGGATGTAATCAATGCTGTTAGCTCCTTCTTTCAGACTCGGAGAATGCTTAAAGAAATGAATGCTACATCAATTTCCCTTATTCCTAAAGTTGCCAATCCTACGAGGTTGACAGATTTTCGTCCTATATCTTGCTGCAATACCGTGTACAAATGCATCGCTAAGATTCTAGCTGGGAGAATCACAGCTGTTTTGCCATCCTTAGTAGGTCCGTATCAGACTGCTTTTATCTCTGGACGGAGAATCAGCGACAACATTCTTTTGTCTCAGGAACTAATGAAAGGCTATCATAAATCTACGGGACCTGCCCGTTGTGCTATGAAAGTAGATCTGATGAAGGCTTATGACTCGGTTCGGTGGGATTTCGTTGACGCTATGTTAAGAAAAATGGGATTCCCTAGAACAGTCATTGATTGGATTATGGTTTGTGTTACATCATGTCAATTCTCTATCAACGTCAATGGTGAGCTTGCAGGTTATTTTCAAGGGGGGAGAGGGCTTCGACAAGGGGATCCACTTTCTCCATATTTGTTTGTCCTATGTATGGAAATCCTTTCGGGGCTATTCTGCAAGATGAGTGCCAACCAAAACTTCAAGTTCCACTGGAGATGCAAGAAGGACAACATTTCTCATCTTTGTTTTGCTGACGACTTGATGATTTTTAGCAAAGGAGATGTAAACTCAATTCGTATGATCAAAACTGTGCTCACAAAGTTTCAAGATCTATCAGGTCTGTATCCAAATCCAAATAAAAGTGACATCTTCTTAAGCGGTGTGTTAAATGCTGAGAGGGAAGAGATTATTCATGTTCTTGGGTTTGCAGAGGGGGAGCTCCCTATGAAATATTTGGGAGTGCCTCTTATCTCGTCCAGACTAAAGGCTGTTTATTGTAAGGGTCTCGTGGATCGAATCACCTCTAAAGTTCGACATTGGACTTGTAGAACACTCTCGTATGCAGGACGAGTACAACTGATTAATTCAGTTTTATTTTCCATCCAAGTCTATTGGGCATCTCTCTTCCTCTTACCTGGGCAAGTCATAAAAAGTGTGGAGCAAATTATGAGATCCTTTCTTTGGTCAGGTTCAGATATGAGAACTACTGGGGCTAAAGTGGCTTGGGATCAGGTATGTCTTCCAAAAAAGGAGGGGGGGCTAGGAATAAAGAGGATAACAGAATGGAACAAGATTGCTTTGTTGAAACACATTTGGAACCTGTGCAATGACTCAGATGGCTCAATCTGGTCTACTTGGATCAGATGTAATCTGTTGCGAGGTAGGAATTTCTGGACAATCAAGACGCCACAGAACTCTGGGGCATGGAGAAAGATTCTAAAGCTCAGATCCTTAGCATGGCCGAAGAGGAAGTACATCATAGGGGATGGCAGGACAACTTCTCTATGGTTTGACAATTGGCATCCTCACAGCCCGCTCGCAGATTCTTACGGCGACATATTCATCTATGATTCAGGTATGGAAAAGAACGCGAAGGTGAATATGCTGATTCAAAACTCAGAATGGAAAATTCCTACCACTCACGCTATTGGATGGCACCCCATTGTAGAAGCTATTCCTTCCAATTCTAATCCTATGATAGGGCAAAATGATGAGATTGTATTGGTTAATAACATAGATTCTTCATTTGATATTTAGCTGGTTGTGTTGGTTTCCCTAACGAATCAAGTTAGGTCTTGAGTTTTCAGTTCGGTGGCTAGCATGTAGCCATCTGTTGTTTTACGCTTCTGTTCTCATTGTAAATCTGTTGGACAGCCACCCATAGAAGAAACGAATGTCTTGGAACAGCATTCTTGAACCACACAATGTCATGCCCCTTATAATCTTTGTATCGTTTTCCTTTAATATATACGTCAACTTACCAAAAAAAAAAATGATGAGATTGTTTGGCTGGATTCACCAAATCACAGATTCTCGATCAAAATAGCTTGGGAACAACTAAGATTTCATCATACGATGGTCGAATGGCATGACATTGTGTGGTTCAAGAATGCTGTTCCAAGACATTCGTTTCTTCTATGGGTGGCTGTCCAACAGAAACTCACAACTCAAGATATACTTCATCGATTTGGTATACATGGTCCGAATAGATGCTCACTTTGTCTCCGCAACTACGAAGATCACAACCACTTGTTCTTTGAATGCTCCTATACTAAAGCGATCTGGTGGGATGTTTGTGATAGATGCAACATTCCAAGAATGACAAAAGGATGGGATGAATGGATTCGATGGGCCACTGTCATTTGGCATGACAAAAGTTTCGTCAATTTTTCTCGTGAACTCAGTTTTGCAGCTACAGTGTATCATATCTGGCAAGAAAGGAATGCAAGGACCTTTGCTGGAATATCTAGAACTCAGAATTTGGTCTTTCATCAAATCGAATGTATCATACGTGATAAGCTTGATTTGATGAGCAACGTTCTACCAACAGATGAAAATAAAAGAATCCAACGAGCATGGAGGGTTAATAACATAGATTCGTCATGTGATATTTAGCTGGTTGTATTGGTTTCCCTACCGAATCAAGTTAGGTCTTGAGTTTTCAGTTGGGTTGTTAGCATGTAGCCATTTGTTGTTTTACGTTTCTATTCTCATTGTAAATCTGGGGTATGCCCCTTATAATCTTTGTATCGTTTTCCTTTAATATATACGTCAACTTACCAAAAAAAGAAGAAGCTAGAATCAGATTTGTCACCCTTAAGTCCTAAACAAAATTGGAAAAATCTAATTTGGAAAATTTGAGTTGCTGCCCCCTTTGATGTCCTTGATTAGCTTGGAATTCCTTGTTTAACTTGGACAAATAAGAAAACAAATTTTCTCCTTTGTTGCTGATTTAATTACTTTCCTTCCTCAGTGAGGAAAAGCATTAAATAGTCCTCCCCTCTTTAGGAAAAAGATTTGGCCAACTTCCTTACTTAGTTAGGAGAATAAATTGCTCACTTTTATCCTTGTAGTATTAGAAAAAGACAAGCCTAACAAGGCTGGTATTGGGCCGGACACATCAACCCCTTGTTCCACGTGAATTGGGCTCTTCTTGGACCTGAACTAAATGAATTAAAGGTTGTCCTTCATGCTCCTTAAATGTCTTTTTTTTTGGTAAGTTGACGTATATATTAAAGGAAAACGATACAAAGATTATAAGGGGCATACCCCAGATTTACAATGAGAACAGAAATGTAAAACAACAGATGGCTACAGGCTAGCCACCGAACAGAAAACTCAAGACCTAACTTGATTAGTTAGGGAAACCAATACAACCAGCTAAATATCAAATGAAGAATCTATGTTATTGACCCTCCAAGCTCGTTGGATCCTTTTATTTTCTTCTGTTGGTAGGACGTTCCTCATCAAATCAAACTTATCAGGGATGATACATTCGATTTGATGAAAGACCAAATTCTGAGTTCTAGATATTGCAGCAAAGGTCCTTGCATTCCTTTCTTGCCAGATATGATACACTAGAGCTGCAAAACTGAGTTTACGAGAAAAATTAATGAAACTTTTGCCATGCCAAGTGACAGTAGTCCATCGAATCCATTCATCCCATCCTTTTTTCATTCTTGGAATGTTGCATCTGTCACAAACATCCCACCAGATCGCTTTAGTATAGGAGCATTCAAAGAACAAGTGGTTGTGATCTTCGTTATTACGGAGACAGAGTGAGCAAAATTGGGACCATGTATACCAAATCGATGAAGTCTATATTGAGTTGTGAGTTTCTGTTGGACAGCCACCCATAGAAGAAACGAATGTCTTGGAACAGCATTCTTGAACCACACAATGTCATGCCATTCAACTATCGGATGATGAAATCTTAGTTGTTCCCAAGCTACTTTGATCGAGAATCTATGATTTGGTGAATCCAGCCAAGCAATCTCATCCTTTTGCCCTATCATAGGATTAGAATTGTAAGGAATAGCTTCTACAATGGGGTGCCAGCCAATAGCTTGAGTGGTAGGAATTTTTCATTCTGAGTTATGAATCAGCATATTCACCTTCGCGTTCTTTTCCATACCTCAATCATAGATGAATCTGTCGCCGTAAGAATCCGCGAGCGGGCTGTGAGGATGCCAATTGTCAAACCATAGAGAAGTTGTCATGCCATCTGTGAGGATGCCAATTGTCAAACCATAGAGAAGTTGTCCTGCCATCCCCTATGATGTACTTCATCTTCGGCCATGCTAAGGATCTGAGCTTTAGAATCTTTCTCCATCATGCCCAAGAGTTCTGTGGCGTCTTGATTGTCCAGAAATTCCTACCTCGCAACAGATTACATTTGATCCAAGTAAACCAGATTGAGCCATCTGAGTCATTGCACAGGTTCCAAATGTGTTTCAACAAAGCAATCTTGTTCCATTTTGTTATCCTTTTTATTCCTAGCCCCCCCTCCTTTTTTGGAAGACATAATTGATCCCAAGCCACTTTAGCCCCAGTAGTTCTAATATCTGAACCTGACCAAAGAAAGGATCTCATAATTTGCTCCATATTTTTTATGACTTGCCCAGGTAAGAGGAAGAGAGATGCCCAATAGACTTGGATGGAAAATAAAACTGAATTAATCAGTTGTACTCGTTCTGCATACGAGTGTTCTACAAGTCCAATGTCGAACTTTAGAGGTGATTCGATCCACGAGACCCTTACAATAAACAGCCTTTAATCTAGACGAGATAAGAGGCACTCCCAAATATTTCATAGGGAGCTCCCCCTCTGCAAACCCAAGAATACGAATAATTTCTTCCCTCTCAGCATTTAACACACCGCTTAAGAAGATGTCACTTTTATTTGGATTTGGATACAGACCTGATAGATCTTGAAACTTTGTGAGCACAGTTTTGATCATACGAATTGAGTTTATATCTCCTTTGCTAAAAATCATCAAGTCGTCAGCAAAACAAAGATAAGAAATGTTGTCCGTCTTGCATCTCCAGTGGAACTTGAAGTTTTGGTTGGCACTCATCTTGCAGAATAGCCCCGAAAGGATTTCCATACAGAGGACAAACAAATATGGAGAAAGTGGATCCCCTTGTCTCAGCCCTGTCCCCCCTAGAAAATAACTTGCAAGCTCACCATTGACGTTGATAGAGAATTCACATGATGATGCAAACCTCATGATCACATGATCATGCAACCCACACGCAAAGACGCCAATTCCTGGAAAGCCAAGTAAATCAGGTTTGATAGGAGTGTGACACAAAGATAACTTGTACCTAGGCACCAGCACTATTGGAAACGGAAACCCCCACCCAACGAATATTGATTCGCGAACGAGAAGTATAAGGATGACGCCACGAAGACAGTTGTTCTTCGATAAGTCATTTTTTTGTTCATTAGAGAACCATGGAAGGGAGATTATCTCACCAACACACATACACACAAAGTGCGGCAAACAAGAAGTTTTATTTATCTGAATAGTCTTCCTCTACATGTTTGGTTATGCCTCTATTTATAGTGATTCTAGACTTAAAAGAAACCCTAATAAACCCCCCTTAGGTGGACTTATATGTAGCCCACTTACAATTGACCCAAATAAGTAATAATAACCCAAAGACTATGAAGAAAATAATAAAAATATAAAAATCCGAAAATTACTATCCTAAATATGCTAGAATCAGATTTGTCACCATTAAGAAGTCCCAAATAGACTAGGAAATCTGATCTAATGGTAGAATGTATTCTAAAGTCTTCTTTCCCATCTGTTGTTTTACGTTTCTGTTCTCATTGTAAATCTGGGGTATGCCCCTTATAATCTTTGTATCGTTTTCCTTTAATATATACGTCAACTTACCAAAAAAAAAAAAGTCTTCTTTCCTTTTGTAGCTCGAATGAATGAGGAATCCTTGTAAGAAAAGGATTCCGAAATAATTATGAATCCTTGCCACTTGGAAACTATGTTGCAGCCCATTAAACATCCTTGTAGAATTAGTATATTTCCAAAATAAGCTGCCACATCCCTTTAGGAAAAGAATCCTAGCCAAATAGGAAGTCCACAAGTCAAAAGGAAGTAAATAACAAAATCCGTACAGCCTCTGGTGACCCATATTGAGATACCTTCCTGAACTCCGATTGACCTGAAATTTTAACCCAAGGTAATACAATATGTCAGGAGACTCCACGTAACATTTCAGCTCGATCAAACGGTCGGATTGAGAATTATGACTTTGCTTGGATCGTATCACATGATGTAACACAAACCATGATACAATCAATGACTGTTCTAGGGAATCCCATTTTTCTTAATGTAGCATCAACGAAATCCCACCGAACCATGTCATAAGCCTTCATCATATCTACTTTCATAGCACAACGGGCAGGTCCCATAGATTTATGATAACCTTTCATTAGTTACTGAGACAAAAGAATGTTGTCGTTGATTCTCCATCCAGAGATAAAAGCAGTCTGATACGGACCTACTAAGGATGGCAAAACAGCTTTGATTCTCCCAGCTAGAATCTTAGCGATGCATTTGTACACGGTATTGCAGCAAGATATAGGAAGAAAATCTGTCAACCTCGTAGGATTGGCAACTTTAGGAATAAGGGAAATGGATGTAGCATTCATTTCTTTAAGCATGCTCCTTAAATGTCCCAAGCCCCTCTAGGTCCATTTTGTTCCATATGTTTTGAACAAGCCCATTCAATGCTTCTTTAAGCTTCTTAGCCCTAGCTCTTGTGATTGACCCAATTGGCACCTCCAATGGGTTGTTGGCATGATTACGCTTGGTGTTAGGCTGATCCGCATCACTCTTCCTCTTACTTGGGCAAGTCATAAAAAATGTGGAGCAAATTATGAGATCCGTTCTTTGGTCAGGTTCAGATATGAGAACTACTGGGGCTAAAGTGGCTTGGGATCAGGTATGTCTTCCAAAAAAGGAGGGGGGGGCTAGGAATAAAAAGGATAACAAAATGGAACAAGATTGCTTTGTTGAAACACATTTGAAACCTGTGCAATGACTCAGATGGCTCAATCTGGTCTACTTGGATCAGATGTAATCTGTTGCGAGGTAGGTATTTCTGGACAATCAAGACGCCACAGAATTGCTCTTGGGCATGGAGAAAGATTCTAAAGCTCAGATCCTTAGCATGGCTGAAGATGAAGTACATCATAGGAGATGGCAGGACAACTTCTCTATGGTTTGACAATTGGCATCCTCACAGCCCGCTCGCGGATTCTTACGGTGACAGATTCATCTATGATTCAGGTATGGAAAAGAACGCGAAGGTGAATATGCTGATTCATAACTCAGAATGAAAAATTCCTACCATTCAAGCTATTGGCTGGCGCCCCATTGTAAAAGCTATTCCTTCCAATTCTAATCTTATGATAGGGCAAAAGGATGAGATTGCTTGATGTGCATCATGGGAATGATAATCCATCTTGTAAAGGTAAATTGAATATGCAAGAGGATTCAAATGGTCCAATGACAAATGCGAGAGCAAAACAACTACAAAGGACCTTGACGAGTCAAATTAGAATGATTGAAGCTGCGTCGGAGTTAAAAATTAGCAATCAGTTTCAAATTGGTTCAAGGGTGCTTATTTGCCTACAATTGGAGCTTAAAGATGGGAAGAGCCCTTAATGGTTCTTCTGATGCTGGGCTACTTGAATTTGGGTTGATAATGCAAATAAGTTAAGAAATTGATGCTGTTTACGTCAGAACAGTAGATAAATTTGAACCCAAATTTGAAGTCATCCATTGCATGTGAAAACAAGACTAATCTAGGTGGATTTCAAGTTCAGAACGTGATCTTTCCAGATTGTCCAACTATGATTGCATTGGACTTTTGTGCAAGAAGTTATAGCCATTTTAAATTCGGTCTGTTTATGTTTCAATTAAAGTCAGAAAATGTGTGCTAGTTTAATTTGTTTGATTACTTTGTCAAAGTCCAATTTTTGGGCTTGATTTTCTGTCATGTTGAATTTTCCTAAGTGTGGAGGCATGTTCCATTATAAATATGGCATCAGAATATGTAATAAACAACTTTTGGCCAAGATTTGAACTTAATTCCGAGAATTAAGAGTTATTCTTCCAAATTGATTTGTGAAGAACCCTACCTGACTTATCACTCTTCAATCACAAAAGTGTGGCGTCAAAAGCTTAGATTGATCTTTGTGGCGTCCAGATCGACTTATCAAAGTATCACTCTAATCTATCCTCCATTTTATTTGCCTTAAAAATACTATAATCCAGCCTAAACACCACTATGGGTGGCTGTCCAATAGAAACTCACAACTCAAGATAGACTTCATCGATTTGGTATACATGGTCCCAATAGATGCTCACTCTGTCTCTGCAATAACGAAGATCACAACCACTTGTTCTTTGAATGCTCCTATACTAAAGCGATCTGGTGGATGTTTGTGACATATGCAACATTCCAAGAATGACAAAAGGATGGGATGAATGGATTCGATGGGCTACTGTCACTTGGCATAGCAAACGTTTCATCAATTTTTCTCGTAAACTGAGTTTTACAGCTATAGTGTATCATATCTGGCAAGAAAGGAATGCAAGGACCTTTGCTGGAATATCTAGAACTCAGAATTTGGTCTTTCATCAAATCAAATGTATCATCCGTGATAAGCTTGATTTGATGAGGAACGTCCTACCAACAGAAGAAAATAAAAGGATCCAACGAGCTTGGAGGGTCAATAACATAGATTCATCATTTGATATTTAGCTGGTTATATTGGTTTCCCTAACTAATCAAGTTAGGTCTTGAATTTTCTGTTTGGTGGCTAGCTTGTAGCCATTTGTTGTTTTACATTTCTGTTCTCATTGTAAATCTGGGGTATGCCCCTTATAATCTTCGTATCGTTTTCCTTTAATATATACGTCAACTTACCAAAAAAAAAAGACATCTCTAATGGATTACCACCATTAAGGGGGATTGAACATCAAATTGATCTTGTGCCCGGAGCTTCAATTCCTAACCGTCCAGCCTATAGAAGCAACCCCGAGGAGACGAAGGAGCTTCAAAGGCAAGTAGATAAGTTGATGATGAAGGGGTATTCGTGAGAGTGCAAGTAGATGAGTTGATGATGAAGGGGTACATTCGTGAGAGTATGAGTCCTTGTGCTGTGCCAGTGCTACTTGTGCCTAAAAAGGATGGAACATGGAGGATGTGTGTTGATTGTCGTGCTGTCAATAACATAACGGTAAAGTATCGACATCCTATTCCTAGGCTTGATGACATGCTAGATGAGTTACATGGATCATGTATTTTCTCTAAGATTGACTTAAAAGGTGGGTACCATCAAATTAGGATGAAAGAGGGTGATGAGTGGAAAACTGCATTTAAGACAAAGCATGGTTTATATGAATGGTTAGTCATGCCGTTTGGACTTACAAATACGCCTAGCATGTTTATGTGTTTAATGAATCATGTCTTGCGTGCATTTATAGGTAAGTTTGTTGTTGTGTATTTTGATGACATTTTGATCTATAGCAAGAACTTAAATGAGCATCTTGATCATTTGCGTAATGTACTTAGTGTGTTGCGTAATGTACATGTGACACGACTAAAAGATTGATGTCTTCTCCCAAGTGCAGGAGTGTCGAAGTAATAAATAACCCGGCAAGACCGGGGTCGAACCATAGGGAGGTTAATTGTACAAATTATAAACAACAATAATAGAAATAACAACAATAACTATCATAATAATAATAGTAGTAGTAGTAGTAGTAATATTAGTAGTACTAATAAT
>NW_011499857.1:2797941-2799888 GCF_000495115.2 Populus euphratica | reverse complement strand
TAGTAGTAGTAGTAGTAGTAGTAGTAGTAGTAGTAGTAGTAGTAGTAGTAGTAATAGTAATAGTAATAATAATAATAATAATAATAATAATAAAGAAAGAGAAGAAGAAGAAGATGATGATGATGAGAACTTGGAGATGGAAAATTAATTTAAGGATTAAACAATAATAATAACAAATGTCAAGGTTAGAGGTTCCACTAATGGTATATCAAACAAGTATAGTATAAACTCTTATTATTGAATTGGAAACCACACACAAAGGAGGTTCCAATCAGATTATATATTGTTAACATGATTACATTAGTCATCTTATTCAATTAATGCTAATACTTGTAAATCTCGTCAAGCATTCATGATTATAACTTATGTTAACAACAAATCAAGTTCCTTTCATAGCTCAGGTGTCGGTTATACCATACATTATGGGCTATGAAAGTGCCAAGCATTTGTTGTACCAAGTGTTATACAACATAAATCAAGATTAGTCATTTAACAAGCAAAGTATTAAAGAGTGAACAAGATAACAAATATAAAACATGTTAGTATCAAACATTAAAGTCCATATTAAGTTTACATTATACTTATTCTTACACCATTAGTGTAACCTTTTCACCTTTACATAACTAACTTAGCTAGACATAATGAAAGAAAGCAAAATAGATAAACAAAATAAGAACATAAAAGTTAACTAAGTAAAGGAAAGGAAATGAAAGGCATAAACTTAATATTAATGAAAGCAAAGCATAAACATTACAAAAAATACAAAGAGAGAAAGGAAGAGCATGATCTTGATCTGGAAACCAAGATGCCTAAATGCATGGCAAATGCCTCCTTTTATAGGCCAAAATTGGGAACTATTGATTTGATGACTAATTGATAAGTGGGTGACCAACTTTTGACTTGGTGACAATCCTTATCTTCTCTTGTCTGCCCAAAACGTCATTGATAACGTCCAAATTGGAGCCAGTTGTAAACATGAAAGTTGTAGGTAATTGTCTTAGCTTTCTTGTGTAAAACATTCAGCTCATTTGGACTTCTAGAACTCCAGATATGGCCAAAATACCGAACAGTGCTCGGGCTGGAAGACAGATTCGGGCTTCTTTGTTGTTGCTACAATTTGGACTTGATAATGGCATTTTTAGATCTTGGGCTCCATATAAAAGTTGTAGGCCTATGTCTTACCTTTTCATCCATATAAATTGGACCTAAATCTGAGATCTGTAGCTCCAGATATAACCCAATTACCGAACAGTGTTCCGGTTTGGATTGCACCAACATCTCTTCTCTAAGTTTGACCATCTCTTTATCCATGCAATTTAAGTTCTTCAAGTCATCAATCAATCCTTTCATTTATGTGATAGAACTGCATTAAAAATAGACATTTACCACATATTATAGGTATCTTATATTATTAGATACATTATTATAAAACATATTTTAGTTAAGGAGTTATTGATACTTCAAGTGCAAAATGATGATATAAAACCATGATAAAAATGCACTTTTAAGTACTAATCAACATGCATTAAGATACGAAGGCTTCTTATTCCACAACAACGAAAGCACGTTTTCACTCTTTCATATAGTAGGGGATTTCACTTGGAAAAGAAAATGTTCCATACTAAGAGATTCAGGTCCGTAACCATGGGTTCCAATGTACGAGATCTTGTAGCACTTACCAATGAGGCCCTATCGATTAGTATTACACAGAAGAAATCAATTATAGACACTAATATAATTAGATCTGCTCTTCATAGACAAACTTGGGATTTGCGATCCCAGGTAAGATCGGTTCAGGATCATGGGATCCTTTTCTATCAGATAGGAAGGGCTGTTGCACAAAATGTATTTCTAAGTAATTGCCCCATAGATCCTATATCTATCTATATGAAGAAGAAATCATGTAACGAAGGGGATTCTTATTTGTACAAATGGTACTTCGAACTT